>NW_027039803.1:0-102414 GCF_034236695.1 Oncorhynchus nerka | reverse complement strand
TTCTGCCTCCTCAACCCTCCTCTCCTCCCTTTCTGCATCCTTTGACCTCTTTCTTCCCTCTCTCTCCAGATGACATCTCGCGTCTTGTGACGGCCGGCCGCCCAACAACCTGCCCGCTTGACCCTATCCCCTCCTCTCTTCTCCAGACCATCTCCGGTGACCTTCTCCCTTACCTCACCTCGCTCATCAACTCATCCCTGACCGCTGGCTACGTCCCTCCCGTCTTCAAGAGAGCGAGAGTTGCACCCCTTCTGAAAAAACCTACACTCGATCCCTCCGATGTCAACAACTACAGACCAGTATCCCTTCTTTCTTTTCTCTCCAAAACTCTTGAACGTGCCGTCCTTGGCCAGCTCTCCCGCTATCTCTCTCAGAATGACCTTCTTGATCCAAATCAGTCAGGTTTCAAGACTAGTCATTCAACTGAGACTGCTCTTCTCTGTATCACGGAGCGCTCCGCACTGCTAAAGCTAACTCTCTCTCCTCTGCTCTCATCCTTCTAGACCTATCGGCTGCCTTCGATACTGTGAACCATCAGATCCTCCTCTCCACCCTCTCCGAGTTGGGCATCTCCGGCGCGGCCCACGCTTGGATTGCGTCCTACCTGACAGGTCGCTCCTACCAGGTGGCGTGGCGAGAATCCGTCTCCTCACCACGTGCTCTCACCACTGGTGTCCCCCAGGGCTCTGTTCTAGGCCCTCTCCTATTCTCGCTATACACCAAGTCACTTGGCTCTGTCATAACCTCACATGGTCTCTCCTATCATTGCTATGCAGACGACACACAATTAATCTTCTCCTTTCCCCCTTCTGACGACCAGGTGGCGAATCGCATCTCTGCATGTCTGGCAGACATATCAGTGTGGATGACGGATCATCACCTCAAGCTGAACCTCGGCAAGACGGAGCTGCTCTTCCTCCCGGGGAAGGACTGCCCGTTCCATGATCTCGCCATCACGGTTGACAACTCCATTGTGTCCTCGTCCCAGAGCGCTAAGAACCTTGGCGTGATCCTGGACAACACCCTGTCGTTCTCAAATAACATCAAGGCGGTGGCCCGTTCCTGTAGGTTCATGCTCTACAACATCCGCAGAGTACGACCCTGCCTCACACAGGAAGCGGCGCAGGTCCTAATCCAGGCACTTGTCATCTCCCGTCTGGATTACTGCAACTCGCTGTTGGCTGGGCTCCCCTGCCTGTGCCATTAAACCCCTACAACTCATCCAGAACGCATGCAGCCCGTCTGGTGTTCAACCTTCCCAAGTTCTCTCACGTCACCCCGCTCCTCCGCTCTCTCCACTGGCTTCCAGTTGAAGCTCGCATCCGCTACAAGACCATGGTGCTTGCCTACGGAGCTGTGAGGGGAACGGCACCTCAGTACCTCCAGGCTCTGATCAGGCCCTACACCCAAACAAGGGCACTGCGTTCATCCACCTCTGGCCTGCTCGCCTCCCTACCACTGAGGAAGTACAGTTCCCGCTCAGCCCAGTCAAAACTGTTCGCTGCTCTGGCCCCCAATGGTGGAACAAACTCCCTCACGACGCCAGGACAGCGGAGTCAATCACCACCTTCCGGAGACACCTGAAACCCCACCTCTTTAAGGAATACCTAGGATAGGATAAAGTAATCCTTCTCCCCTCCCCCCTTAAAAGACCTAGATGCACTATTGTAAAGTGGCTGTTCCACTGGATGTCATAAGGTGAAAGCACCAATTTGTAAGTCGCTCTGGATAAGAGCGTCTGCTAAATGACTTAAATGTAATGTAAATGTATTGTAATGTATTGTATTGTAATGTAATGTATTGTAATGCCAGAGTTGACGTGGACCATCGTTCAAACAAAGAGATGCCTCCCTGACCACCAGTGTGTTTGGATATAATGAAGATCAATTCAGTGAAGAAGAACCTCTAGAGTTCTGATCAAAGAGCCCTATAAAGGGTTAAATATATACTGTATACTCAGACAGGCTAACCTCCTATAAAGGGTTAAATATATACTGTATACTCAGACAGGCTAACCTCCTATAAATGGTTAAATATATAGTCTATATATACTGTATACTCAGACACTTCCTAACCTCCTATAAAGGGTTCTATATATACTGTATACTCAGACACTTCCTAACCTCCTATAAAGGGTTCTATATATATTATATATATACTGTATACTCAGACAATTCCTAACCTCCTATAAAGGGTTCTATATATATTCTATATATACTGTATTCTCAGACAATTCCTAACCTCCTATAAAGGGTTCTATATATATTATATATATACTGTATACTCAGACACTTCCTAACCTCCTATAAAGGGTTCTATATATATTATATATATACTGTATACTCTGACACTTCCTAACCTCCTATAAAGGGTTCTATATATATTCTATATATACTGTATACTCAGACACTTCCTAACCTCCTATAAAGGGTTCTATATATATTCTATATATACTGTATACTCAGACACTTCCTAACCTCCTATAAAGGGTTCTATATAGAACTTCAGTGGTTCTGTATATTGTAGGAAGATAGAACCCTTTTTGGTTTCAACAGGAGTGAAGAGTGTGTTGATGTAACGGATATATTGTCAGAATTCAGCTTGTAACAACGATCAGAATAGAAACTATAAAGTTATGCTGCCAACATATTAGATCATAATTAAGAGGCTCAATGATTGTGTCATGCTAAAATTTTATAGAGGTGTGTGTGTGTGTGTGTGTGTGTGTGTGTGTCTGTGTGTGTGTGTCTGTGTGTGTGTGTGTGTGTGTGAATTAAAATCTATGAATTAAAATCTTTTAACAACAATATTTTACAGATAAGGTTCCCCTGAGCAATACTGTCTGATAAATAACAAATGTGAAAAAATGGTGGAAACACGTTTTAGAAACAAACAACATTGTAATCTCACCTCTTAGCTTTGGTGTCATGTTCCCCAGAGAGACTCATTTTAGAGGCAGGGCCCCCCTTCTTTCTCGCTCCAGAGAGACTCATTTTAGAGAACTGTCCCCTAAACAGAGATCCAACATGTTGGTTGTGGTTAACACAGTGACAACTAAACAGAGATCCAACATGTTGGTTGTGGTTATTAACACAGTGACTCCTAAACAGAGATCCAACATGTTGGTTGTGGTTATTAACACAGTGACAACTAAACAGAGATCCAACATGTTGGTTGTGGTTAACACAGTGACAACTAAACAGAGATCCAACATGTTGGTTGTGGTTAACACAGTGACAACTAAACAGAGATCCAACATGTTGGTTGTGGTTAACACAGTGACAACTAAACAGAGATCCAACATGTTGGTTGTGGTTAACACAGTGACAACTAAACAGAGATCCAACATGTTGGTTGTGGTTAACACAGTGACAACTAAACAGAGATTCAACATGTTGGTTGTGGTTAACACAGTGACAACTAAACAGAGATCCAACATGTTGGTTGTGGTTAACACAGTGACAACTAAACAGAGATCCAGCATGTTGGTTGTGGTTAACACAGTGACAACTAAACAGAGATCCAGCATGTTGGTTGTGGTTAACACAGTGACAACTAAACAGAGATCCAACATGTTGGTTGTGGTTAACACAGTAACAACTAAACAGAGATCCAACATGTTGGTTGTGGTTAACACAGTGACAACTAATTATTGAATGTCAATTGTTCTCATTTATTCATTATCTCTTAGAAATGAATAATTTACTAACAGACACATCCAAACAGTCAGGTGATTTAATGCATCACATGAACATGTAGTTGTGACTGATATTTATCACCTCCATGTTTTGTGTCATTAATAATAATCATAACTGTTTGTTGAAGCTCCATATGTGCAACACCAATATCTCTACCTGTACTCTGCTGCCTGTGACTGGAACGAATTGCAAAAATCGCTGAAGTTGGAGACTTTTATCTCCCTCACCAACTTCAAACATCTGCTATCTGAGCAGCTAACCGATCGCTGCAGCTGTACATAATCTATTGGTAAACAGCCCACCCATTTTCACCTACCTCATCCCCATACTGTTTTTATTTATTTACTTTTCTGCTCTTTTGCACACCAATATCTCTACCTGTACATGACCATCTGATCATTTATCACTCCAGTGTTAATCTGCAATATTGTAATTATTCGCCTACCTCCTCATGCCTTTTGCACACAATGTATATAGACTCTCCTTTTTTCTACTGTGTTATTGACTTGTTAATTGTTTACTCCATGTGTAACTCTGTGTTGTCTGTTCACACTGCTATGCTTTATCTTGGCCAGGTCGCAGTTGCAAATGAGAACTTGTTCTCAACTAGCTGGTTAAATAAAGGTGTTCTCAACTAGCCTACCTGGTTAAATAAAGGTGTTCTCAACTAGCCTACCTGGTTAAATAAAGGTGTTCTCAACTAGCCTACCTGGTTAAATAAAGGTGTTCTCAACTAGCCTACCTGGTTAAATAAAGGTGAAATAAAAAATAAAAAAATAAATAAAAAAACATAAAGAATCATATCTCAAGTCTTTCTATTGAATGTCTGACTACGACCTAACTTCATAATAATTAGCCAAGACTTACCAGAATCTGCCCGTCTTTCCTTCAAATCAACACATTTATCCTGCTTCTAACAGAGAAATATGTTTCCACAGTCATCTTGTAACGGCGAGGGCTACATGCACAATTTCCTATGAGGAAATCACTTTTTATTCTGACACTCTTGCAGAGGAAGTAGCCTCGATTACAAATTTCAAAACCCTTTTTATATTACATATTTATTTTTTAATCTCAATACTAGTTTTAACATTCCAGGAAGGTTCTCATGGAAAATACAACTCAGATCCTGTACAGATATGGTCTTTATTTAAACCAAGGCAGTTTGAGATATTAGCGATGAAGTTGCAACTATCAGCTGCTGTAAACCTCTGTGATGTTATAGACCCCAATCTGAACAGTTTCTTTCCCCATGCTGCCCTCACCAACTGGCCATCTGGCCCATAGAGACTAAAGGACTATGCTGTGGGCCTCACCAACTGGCCATCTGGCCCATAGAGACTAAAGGACTATGCTGTGGGCCTCACCAACTGGCCATCTGGCCCATAGAGACTAAAGGACTATGCTGTGGGCCTCACCAACTGGCCATCTGGCCCATAGAGACTAAAGGACTATGCTGTGGCCCTCACCAACTGGCCATCTGGCCCATAGAGACTAAAGGACTATGCTGTGGCCCTCACCAACTGGCCATCTGGCCCATAGAGACTAAAGGACTATGCTGTGGCCCTCACCAACTGGCCATCTGGCCCATAGAGACTAAAGGACTATGCTGTGGGCCTCACCAACTGGCCATCTGGCCCATAGAGACTAAAGGACTATGCTGTGGCCCTCACCAACTGGCCATCTGGCCCATAGAGACTAAAGGACTATGCTGTGGCCCTCACCAACTGGCCATCTGGCCCATAGAGACTAAAGGACTATGCTGTGGGCCTCACCAACTGGCCATCTGGCCCATAGAGACTAAAGGACTATGCTGTGGCCCTCACCAACTGGCCATCTGGCCCATAGAGACTAAAGGACTATGCTGTGGGCCTCACCAACTGGCCATCTGGCCCATAGAGACTAAAGGACTATGCTGTGGCCCTCACCAACTGGCCATCTGGCCCATAGAGACTAAAGGACTATGCTGTGGCCCTCACCAACTGGCCATCTGGCCCATAGAGACTAAAGGACTATGCTGTGGCCCTCACCAACTGGCCATCTGGCCCATAGAGACTAAAGGACTATGCTGTGGCCCTCACCAACTGGCCATCTGGCCCATAGAGACTAAAGGACTATGCTGTGGCCCTCACCAACTGGCCATCTGGCCCATAGAGACTAAAGGACTATGCTGTGGCCCTCACCAACTGGCCATCTGGCCCATAGAGACTAAAGGACTATGCTGTGGCCCTCACCAACTGGCCATCTGGCCCATAGAGACTAAAGGACTATGCTGTGGCCCTCACCAACTGGCCATCTGGCCCATAGAGACTAAAGGACTATGCTGTGGCCCTCACCAACTGGTCATCTGGCCCATAGAGACTAAAGGACTATGCTGTGGCCCTCACCAACTGGCCATCTGGCCCATAGAGACTAAAGGACTATGCTGTGGCCCTCACCAACTGGCCATCTGGCCCATAGAGAATAAAGGACTATGCTGTGGCCCTCACCAACTGGCCATCTGGCCCATAGAGACTAAAGGACTATGCTGTGGCCCTCACCAACTGGCCATCTGGCCCATAGAGACTAAAGGACTATGCTGTGGCCCTCACCAACTGGCCATCTGGCCCATAGAGACTAAAGGACTATGCTGTGGCCCTCACCAACTGGCCATCTGGCCCATAGAGACTAAAGGACTATGCTGTGGCCCTCACCTACCGTTTATCTGGCCCATACAGACTCTAGGACTATGCTGTGGCCCTCACCAACTGGCCATCTGGCCCATAGAGACTAAAGGACTATGATGTGGCCCTCACCAACTGGCCATTTGGCCCATAGAGACTAAAGGACTATGCTGTGGCCCTCACCAACTGACCCATAGAGACTAAAGGACTATGCACTCTACGCTACACACCTCATCAAACCATCTCTAAGTGATGGAAAGTATTGGAAAGGTAGACAGATAACAGTGAATATGAGACATGGAGGAAGGTATTGGGAAGGTAGACAGATAACAGTGAATATGAGACATGGAGGAAGGTAGACAGATAACAGTGAATATGAGACATGGAGGAAGGTAGACAGATAACTGTGAATATGAGACATGGAGGAAGGTAGACAGATAACAGTGAATATGAGACATGGAGGAAGGTATTGGGAAGGTAGACAGATAACAGTGAATATGAGACATGGAGGAAGGTAGACAGATAACAGTGAATATGAGACATGGAGGAAGGTAGACAGATAACAGTGAATATGAGACATGGAGGAAGGTATTGGGAAGGTAGACAGATAACAGTAAATATGAGACATGGAGGAAGGTAGACAGATAACAGTGAATATGAGACATGGAGGAAGGTAGACAGATAACAGTGAATATGAGACATGGAGGAAGGTAGACAGATAACAGTGAATATGAGACATGGAGGAAGGTATTGGGAAGGCTGAAAGATAACAGTGAATATGAGACATGGAGGAAGGTAGACAGATAACAGTGAATATGAGACATGGAGGAAGGTATTGGGAAGGTAGAAAGATAACAGTGATTTCCCCACAAGAATTGAAAACAGGAAGTGAACTCAGTTGTGCTAACTACAGTAGTGTTGCAAAAGCCTTTACACTCCACTCTTCCCATCAGTCTCAATAACAGAACCTGTGGTTTAATGTAGATCCACGTCGATACATGTGGTATTCTCAACTTCTGTTTTACCAGAACAGAGACATTTCAGAGGAGGCTGGTGGGCAGAGTTATAGGAAGACGGGTTCATATTTTTGGCTGAATTGGAATAAATAAATGAAGTGTTTGATACCGTTCCATAAATCCATTCCAGTCTTTACAATGAGCCCATCCTCCTATAGCTCCTCCAACAGCCTCCTCTGGTCTGTATGTCAAAGTATGCAGGTGTTCATGTTGCTGTGGAGGCAAGTTATATATTTTTTAAACTACCTTTAAATGTCCAATTGAGCCATATAAATAAAATACAATCTAATGTGTAAATGGTGCATTTCTAAGTTTTGTAGAAAAATATGAAGTTAAAAAGTTCTACTCGGTGACATCATCAAAAGTGTAATAATTTTTAAAGCAGTGATTTTCAAACACAGTTAGATTATCAGTGGTGTGGGGAGCAATAAAATACCCTCCAGGCTAGAAACTGTCACAGGGAGGTCATCAGTTGAGTGTACTCCCTGAGGGTGCCACTGGAGGGCACCCTTATGTTTTCCAGTGTCCAAGTTGTCCTGATTGGCCTTATTGGGTTCACCTGGTGTACGACTATTTAGGTTCCCCTTTAGACTGGGCCGGGTGATCAGGACTATTTAGGTTCCCCTTTAGACTGGGCCGGGTGATCAGGTCTCTTGTTTTGTTTAGTGTTCCCCTGTTGCTTTGTTATTTTGCTGTGAAGACTTTAGTAAATGTTCTGGATTCACCCTCACCTCTACCTGCTGTGTTTCTCTGCTCCTGGGTCCAAGTACGTACGAGCATTACTGTCACAGTAGACCTGAGCCACAATGGACCCAGCAGAGATCTCTCTGTCATCATAGGAGCATTACTGTCACAGTAGACCTGAGCCACAATGGACCCAGCAGAGATCTCTGTCATCATAGGAGCATTACTGTCACAGTAGACCTGAGCCACAATGGACCCAGCAGAGATCTCTCTGTCATCATAGGAGCATTACTGTCACAGTAGACCTGAGCCACAATGGACCCAGCAGAGATCTCTCTGTCATCATAGGAGCATTACTGTCACAGTAGACCTGAGCTACAATGGACCCAGCAGAGATCTCTCTGTCATCATAGGAGCATTACTGTCACAGTAGACCTGAGCTACAATGGACCCAGCAGAGATCTCTCCGTCGTCCGAGGGACACTCCGAGCCCCACCTTTCACTCACCATGGAACAGTGATTGATCGCCATGAGTCGCAGGCTGAAGACATTGTCGGAGGAGTTCACTCTGCAGACCGGATAGACAGGAGCAACGGTTCCTGCACCTGTGGTGGTTCCTGACTCTTCTCTTTCTAACAGCTCATCGTCTCCGAAGCGCTATGAGGGACATCCTGGGAGGGGTCCTGGGTTCCTGACCCAGTCCAGGAGAGACTGATGGATCAGGACCTAGTCCTGTCTGGAGAACACTGAAGGTGACCCAGTCCAGGAAAGACCGATGGATCAGGACCTAGTACTGTCTGGAGAACACTGACGGTGACCCAGTCCAGGAGAGACCAATGGATCAGGTCCTACACTATAAAAAGAAAAGGTTCCTGGAGTATCCTTAAGGGGTTCTTCAAATTGAAACTATGGGGGAACCCCTATAAGTTCTTTAAAGAACCCTTTAAAAGGATCCTCTAAACACCTATTGAAGAACCTTTTGGCGTACATTTTTGAACTACCCTCCCCTCTATTAATGATAATATTAATAACATGCATAACAATAACAACAATAGCACAACATTTTAGTTGTCAGTGTTTATTATGATTTTAATATGAGGTAAACTCACAGCAGAACCCTAAGTCAGATGGGTTTATCCTCTGTCCTGTTGATGTTAATGTGTGGATGTTCCTCAATCCTCTGGCCTGTTGATGTTAATGTGTGGATGTTCCTCATATCCTCTGGCCTGTTGATGTTAATGTGTGGATGTTCCTCATATCCTCTGGCCTGTTGATGTTAATGTGTGGATGTTCCTCATATCCCCTGGCCTGTTGATGTTAATGTGTGGATGTTCCTCATATCCTCTGGCCTGTTGATGTTAATGTGTGGATGTTCCTCATATCCTCTGGCCTGTTGATGTTAATGGCCTGTTGATGTTAATGTGTGGATGTTCCTCATATCCTCTGGCCTGTTGATGTTAATGTGTGGATGTTCCTCATATCCCCTGGCCTGTTGATGTTAATGTGTGGATGTTCCTCATATCCTCTGGCCTGTTGATGTTAATGTGTGGATGTTCCTCATATCCTCTGGCCTGTTGATGTTAATGTGTGGATGTTCCTCATATCCTCTGGCCTGTTGATGTTAATGTGTGGATGTTCCTCATATCCTCTGGCCTGTTGATGTTAATGTGTGGATGTTCCTCATATCCTCTGGCCTGTTGATGTTAATGTGTGGATGTTCCTCATATCCTCTGGCCTGTTGATGTTAATGTGTGGATGTTCCTCATATCCTCTGGCCTGTTGATGTTAATGTGTGGATGTTCCTCATATCCTCTGGCCTGTTGATGTTAATGTGTGGATGTTCCTCATATCCTCTGGCCTGTTGATGTTAATGTGTTGTTGTCTCCATATCCTCTGGCCTGTTGATGTTAATGTGTGGATGTTCCTCATATCCTTTGGCCTGTTGATGTTAATGTGTGGATGTTCCTCATATCCTCTGGCCTGTTGATGTTAATGTGTGGATGTTCCTCATATCCTCTGGCCTGTTGATGTTAATGTGTTGTTGTCTCCATATCCTCTGGCCTGTTGATGTTAATGTGTGGATATTCTCCGTATCCATAGACAGAATGATTTTGCAGTGCATGGTGATCAGGTTTCCTTTTATATTCATCAGAGGTGTAGGGAGTCTGTGAATCGCAAAAATAGTAATTATACAGATGACTGACAAAATGTGCTCAGGACAGAATTCATACATTGGTTTTTGTGATGAATGTGAATGAAAAAAAAACTATTTTGATAATGGTTTTCATAAACATACTTAGTCCATAATGTAAAGCCCTGTGGGATATTCATAACCAATAGACATTGTTCTGTTTGCCTCCTTTTCTATATACCCGCAGACACTAGTGTTGTATCATCTGCACCCTTCAACATATTCTAATAGAGTCTAACCACTAGGCAGGGTAGCCTAGTGGTTAGAGCGTTGGACTAGTAACCAAAAGGTTGCAAGTTCAAATCCCCGAGCTGACAAGGTACAAATCTGACGTTCTGCCCCTGAACAGGCAGTTAACCCACTGTTCCTAAACCGTCATTGAAAATAAGAATTTGTTCTTAATTAACTGACTTGCCTAGTTAAATAAAGGTAAAATTAAATTATAATAGACTACATATTCTAATAGACTACATAATCTAGTAGACTACAAATAAATATAGACTACATAATCTAGTAGACTACATATAAATATAGACTACATAAACTAGTAGACTACATATAATCTAGTAGACTACATATAAATATAGACTACATATAAATATAGACTACATAAACTAGTAGACTACATATAAATATAGACTACATAATCTAGTAGACTACATATAAATATAGACTACATATTCTAGTAGACTACATATAAATATAGACTACATATTCTAGTAGACTACATATTCTAGTAGACTACATAATCTAGTAGACTACATAATCTAGTAGACTACATGTTCTAATAGACTACATATTCTAATAGACTACATAATCTAGTAGACTACATATAAATATAGACTACATAATCTAGTAGACTACATATAAATATAGACTACATAATCTAGTAGACTACATATTCTAATAGACTACATATTCTAATAGACTACATAATCTAGTAGACTACATATAAATATAGACTACATAATCTAGTAGACTACATATAAATATAGACTACATGTTCTAATAGACTACAAAATCTAATAGACTACATAATCTAGTAGACTACATATAAATATAGACTACATATTCTAGTAGACTACATATAAAAATAGACTACATATTCTAGTAGACTACATATAAATATAGACTACATATTCTAGTAGACTACATAATCTAATAGACTACATAATCTAATAGACTACATATTCTAATAGACTACATAATCTAGTAGACTACATATAAATATAGACTACATATTCTAATAGACTACATATTCTAATAGACTACATATTCTAATAGACTACATAATCTAGTAGACTACATATAAATATAGACTACATATTCTAATAGACTACATATTCTAGTAGACTACATAATCTAGTAGACTACATATAAATATAGACTACATAATCTAGTAGACTACATATTCTAGTAGACTACATAATCTAGTAGACTACATATAAATATAGACTACATAATCTAGTAGACTACATAATCTAGTAGACTACATATTCTAATAGACTACATGTTCTAATAGACTACATAATCTAGTAGACTACATATAAATATAGACTACATAATATAGTAGACTACATATAAATATAGACTACATAATCTAGTAGACTACATAATCTAGTAGACTACATGTTCTAATAGACTACATAATCTAATAGACTACATAATCTAGTAGACTACATATAAATATAGACTACATATTCTAATAGACTACATATTCTAGTAGACTACATAATCTAGTAGACTACATAATCTAATAGACTACATAATCTAGTAGCCTACATATAAATATAGACTACATATTCTAATAGACTACATATTCTAGTAGACTACATATTCTAATAGACTACATATTCTAATAGACTACATAATCTAGTAGACTACATATAAATATAGACTACATATAAATATAGACTACATATAAATATAGACTACATATTCTAATAGACTACATATTCTAGTAGACTACATATTCTAATAGACTACATATTCTAGTAGACTACATATAAATATAGACTACATATTCTAATAGACTACATATTCTAATAGACTACATAATCTAGTAGACTACATATAAATATAGACTACATATTCTAATAGACTACATATTCTAGTAGACTACATATTCTAGTAGACTACATATTCTAATAGACTACATAATCTAATAGACTACATAATCTAGTAGACTACATATTCTAATAGACTACATATAAATATAGACTACATATTCTAGTAGACTACATAATCTAATAGACTACATATTCTAATAGACTACATATTCTAATAGACTACATATTCTAATAGACTACATATTCTAATAGACTACATATTCTAGTAGCCTACATATAAATATAGACTACATAAACTAGTAGACTACATATTCTAATAGACTACATAATCTAGTAGACTACATATTCTAATAGACTACATAAACTAGTAGACTACATATAAATATAGACTACATATTCTAGTAGCCTACATATAAATATAGACTACATAAACTAGTAGACTACATATTCTAATAGACTACATAAACTAGTAGACTACATATTCTAATAGACTACATAAACTAGTAGACTACATATAAATATAGACTACATAATCTAGTAGCCTACATATAAATATAGACTACATATTCTAATAGACTACATAATCTAGTAGACTACATATAAATATAGACTACATAAACTAGTAGACTACATATAAATATAGACTACATAAACTAGTAGACTACATATAAATATAGACTACATAAACTAGTAGACTACATATTCTAATAGACTACATAAACTAGTAGACTACATATAAATATAGACTACATAAACTAGTAGACTACATATAAATATAGACTACATATTCTAATAGACTACATATAAATATAGACTACATATTCTAATAGACTACATATAAATATAGACTACATATTCTAATAGACTACATATAAATATAGACTACATATTCTAATAGACTACATATAAATATAGACTACATATTCTAATAGACTACATATAAATATAGACTACATATTCTAATAGACTACATATAAATATAGACTACATATTCTAATAGACTACATATTCTAATAGACTACATATAAATATAGACTACATATAAATATAGACTACATAAACTAGTAGACTACATATAAATATAGACTACATAAACTAGTAGACTACATATAAATATAGACTACATAAACTAGTAGACTACATATAAATATAGACTACATAAACTAGTAGACTACATATTCTAATAGACTACATAAACTAGTAGACTACATATTCTAATAGACTACATAAACTAGTAGCCTACATATTCTTACCTCTTTGTTGATTTGTCACGTTCTGACCTTTATTCATTTGTTTTGTCTTTATTTAGTATGGTCAGGGTCTGAGTTGGGGTGGGCAGTCTGTTTGTTTTGTCTTTATTTAGTATGGTCAGGGTCTGAGTTGGGGTGGGCAGTCTGTTTGTTTTGTCTTTATTTAGTATGGTCAGGGTCTGAGTTGGGGTGGGCAGTCTGTTTGTTTTGTCTTTATTTAGTATGGTCAGGGCGTGAGTTGGGGTGGGCAGTCTGTTTGTTTTGTCTTTATTTAGTATGGTCAGGGCGTGAGTTGGGGTGGGCAGTCTGTTTGTTTTGTCTTTATTTAGTATGGTCAGGGCGTGAGTTGGGGTGGGCAGTCTGTTTGTTTTGTCTTTATTTAGTATGGTCAGGGCGTGAGTTGGGGTGGGCAGTCTGTTTGTTTTGTCTTTATTTAGTATGGTCAGGGCGTGAGTTGGGGTGGGCAGTCTGTTTGTTTTGTCTTTATTTAGTATGGTCAGGGCGTGAGTTGGGGTGGGCAGTCTGTTTGTTTTGTCTTTATTTAGTATGGTCAGGGCGTGAGTTGGGGTGGGCAGTCTGTTTGTTTTGTCTTTATTTAGTATGGTCAGGGCGTGAGTTGGGGTGGGCAGTCTGTTTGTTTTGTCTTTATTTAGTATGGTCAGGGCGTGAGTTGGGGTGGGCAGTCTGTTTGTTTTGTCTTTATTTAGTATGGTCAGGGTCTGAGTTGGGGTGGGCAGTCTGTTTGTTTTGTCTTTATTTAGTATGGTCAGGGCGTGAGTTGGGGTGGGCAGTCTGTTTGTTTTGTCTTTATTAAGTATGGTCAGGGTCTGAGTTGGGGTGGGCAGTCTGTTTGTTTTGTCTTTATTTAGTATGGTCAGGGCGTGAGTTGGGGTGGGCAGTCTGTTTGTTTTGTCTTTATTTAGTATGGTCAGGGCGTGAGTTGGGGTGGGCAGTCTGTTTGTTTTGTCTTTATTTAGTATAGTCAGGGCGTGAGTTGGGGTGGGCAGTCTGTTTGTTTTTCTATGTTTGTTTTCTGTGTTCAGCCTAGTATGGTTCTCAATCAGAGGCAGGTGTCGTTAGTTGCCTCTGATTGAGAATCATAATTAGGTAGCCTGGGTTTCACTTGTGGGTGTTTGTTTCCGTGTGAGTGTTTGGGCCACACGATAGTTTCGTTTTGTTCACATCGTTTATTGTTTTGTTCCAGTGTTCAGTTTGTTTATTAAAAAGACATGAACCCTTACCACGCTGCACCTTGGTCCTCCTCTCTATCTCCAGACGACATCCATTACATGATCGATATCCATTGAATTCTGTAAATTTTCTAGAAAGTGTCTAGAATCGTCCTCTCTGATGATGACGTCACAGGGTTCCTCTCCTAGAAGACAGTCTTCTGGTCTGGAGAGATTCCACCGTGGCATCTTCACAACACTCTGTTGCTATGGTGACCCTGCATTACAACACTCTATTGCAGCAGAGTAGCCTAGTGGTTAGAACGTTTGACTAGTCGTTCTGCCCCTGAACTGGCAGTTAACCCATTGTTCCTAGGCCGTCATTGAAAATAAGAATTTGTTCTTAACTGACTTGCCTAGTTAAATAAAGGTAAAAAAAAAATAGTGACCCTCAACTATCACAATAAAGAGAGTCCCACAATCTGTTTTTAAACTCCCAGTAATTTATTGGGTTTTTACCAATGTTTCAGCATCACTGTGTCTTCTTCAGGGTGATGTCATGAACACTTGAACCAGGTTATGTAGACAAACAGTGCAATTAGTGCAACCAATGACAATAGTGAGGGGTGTGTCATAATTACTAAGTTAATTAGAATGAATTAATGAAACTGTTAACAAAACAATAGTTTATAACATATTGAATATATTAGTCTATTGTTATCATATGGAAACATAACTAAATATTGTACATCATATTAGCATCAACATACATTATTGTTTAATTACATTTCACATATTTAATTGTTCCCTATTTCAGTTCATTTTTTTGTTAAATGTAATGTCTTGGTTCAACCACAATGCATAAAAAGCATCGTCAACAGGGGGAACATACTGGGTGTACACTAATAAGATGTAGAAAGAATATACCCATTTAAAAAGAGAACTGTTCAGCAGGGCCTGAGATCAAAGTCAATATTCAGACCACTAGGGGGCAATGTTTTCAGACAGGATATCCTGTAAATGTAATTTGCATAATAATTATACATTAATGGGTGGTTTTATGTAGACTATTGTTTTTTTTATTTTTATTTTACCTTTATTTAACCAGGTAGGCTAGTTGGGAACACCTTTATTTAACCAGGTAGGCTGCTTGGGAACACCTTTATTTAACCAGGTAGGCTAGCTGAGAACACCTTTATTTAACCAGGTAGGCTAGTTCAGAACAAATTCTCATTTACTACTGCGACCTGGCCAAGATAAAGCATAGCAGTGTGACACAGACAACACAGAGTTACACATGGAGTGAACAATAAACAAGCCAATAACACAATAAGTCAATAACACAGTAGAAAAAAAGAAAGTCTATATACAGTGTGTGCAAAAGGCATGAGGAGTTAGGCAATAAATAGGCCATAGGAGCGAATAATTACAATTTAGCAGATTAACACGAGTGATGAATGAGCATATTATTATGTGCAGTGATCGCTTAGCTGCTCAGGTAGTTGATGTTTAAAGTTGGTGAGGGAAATAAAAGTCTCCAACTTCAGCGATTCATGCAATTCGTTCCAGTCAGTCATTGGCAGCAGAGAACTGGAAGGAAAGGCGGCCAAAGAGGTGTTTTTGGGGAAGGCTTTGGGGATGATCAGTGAGATATACCTGCTGGAACGTGTGCTACGGGTGGGTGTTGCTATGGTGACCAGTGAGTTAAGATAATGCGTGGCTTTACCTAGTATAGACTTATACATGACCTGGAGCCAGTGGGTCTGGTGACGAATATGTAGCGAGGGCCAGCCGACTAGAGCATATAGGTCGCAGTGGTGGGTGGTATAAGGGGCTTTAGTAACAAAACAAATGGCACTGTGATAAACTGTATCCAGTTTGCTGAGTAGAGTATTGGAAGCTATTTTGTAGATGACATCGCCGAAGTCAAGGATCGATAGGATAGTCAGTTTGGCGGCAAGAGTGAAGGAGGCTTTGTTGCGGGAAAGTAAGCCGATTCCAGATTTGATTTTGGATTGGAGATGTTTAATGTGAGTCTGGAAGGAGAGTTTACAGTCTAACCAGACACCTAGGTACTTATAGGTGTCCACATATTCTAAGTCAGAACCGTTGGCCAGGATTGGAGCAGCCAGGAGGAAGGCATGGCCAGCCGTTGAGAAATACTTATTGAAATTTGACGATCATGGATTTATCGGTGGTGACTGTGTTAACTAGCCTCAGTGCAGTGGGCAGCTGGGAGGAGGTGCTCTTGTTCTCCATGGACTTTACAGTCTCCCAAATATTTAGCTTGAAAAAATTTCTGCTTGAAAAAGCTAGCCTTTGCTTTCCTGACTGACTGCGTGTATTGGTTCCTGACTTCCATGAACAGTTGCGTATCGCGGGGCTATTCAATGCTATTGCAGTCCGCCACAGGATGTGTTTGTGCTGGTCAAGGGCAGTCAGGTCTGGAGTGAACCAGGGCTATATCTGTTCTTAGTTCTACATTTTTTGAACGGGTCATGCTTACCTAAGATGGTGAGGAAATTACTTTTAAAGAATGACCAGGCATCCTCGACTGACGGGATGAGGTCAATATGCTTCCAGGATACCCGGGCCAGGTCGATTAGAAAGGCCTGCTCGCATAAGTGTTTCAGGGAGCATTTGACAGTGATGAGGGGTGGTCGTTTGACTGTGAACCCATAGCGGATACAGGCAATGAGGCAGTGATCGCTGAGATATTGATTGAAAACAACAGAGGTGTATTTGGAGGGCCAGTTGGTCAGATTATGTCTATGAGGGTGTCCATGTTTAGGGGTGTACCTGGTGGGTTCCTTGATGATTTGTTTGAGATTGAGGGCATCTAGCTTAGATTGTAGGACTGCCGGGGTGTTAAGCATATACCAGTTTAGGTCACCGAACATTACTAACTCTGAAGATAGATGGAGGGCGATCAATTCACAAATGGTGTCCAGGGCACAGCTGGGAGCAGAGGGGGGAGACTTATTTCAGTGAGAGACTTATTTCTGGAAAGATTCGTTTTTAAAATTAGAATTTCGAACTGTTTGGGTATAGACCTGGAAAGTTTCTCCTCCCCCTTTGGCAGTTCTATCTTTGATGGAAAATGCTATAGCTGGGTATGGAAATCTCAGAATTTTTGGTGGCCTTCCTAAGCCAGGATTCAGACACGGCAAGGACATCAGGGTTGGCGGAGTGTGCTAAAGCAGTGAGTAAATACAAACTTAGGGAGGAGGATTCTGATGAGGGTGAACAAATGAGGGTGCCTGGGGACATGAAGGGCCTGGGTTTGGTGGGGTTGTTAGGAATGTTTATCAGACCTCCTAGTGGTCTGGTTGTTAGGAGTGTTTATCAGACCTCCTAGTGGTCTGATTGTTAGGAGTGTTTGTCACACCATGTGGACACCTCCTTGTGGTCTGGTTGTTAGGAGTGTTTGTCAGACCATGTGGACACCTCCTTGTGGTCTGGTTGTTAGGAGTGTTTATCAGACCATGTGGACACCTCCTTGTGGTCTGGTTGTTAGGAGTGTTTATCAGACCTCCTAGTGGTCTGGTTGTTAGGAGTGTTTGTCAGACCATGTGGACACCTCCTTGTGGTCTGGTTGTTAGGAGTGTTTGTCAGACCATGTGGACACCTCCTTGTGGTCTGGTTGTTAGGAGTGTTTGTCAGAGCATGTGGACACCTAGTGGTCTGGTTGTTAGGAGTGTTTATCAGACCATGTGGACACCTCCTAGTGGTCTGGTTGTTAGGAGTGTTTATCAGACCATGTGGACACCTCCTAGTGGTGGGGTCCAACATGCAGGTCCTAGCTCCAACATGCAGGTCCTAACTCCAACATGCAGGTCCTAGCTCCAACATGCAGGTACTAACTCCAACATGCAGGTCTTAGCTCCAACATGCAGGTCTTAGCTCCAACATGCAGGTCCTAACTCCAACATGCAGGTCCTAGCTCCAACATGCAGGTACTAACTCCAACATGCAGGTCCTAGTTCCAACATGCAGGTCCTAGCTCCAACATGCAGGTCTTAGCTCCAACATGCAGGTCCTAACTCCAACATGCAGGTCCTAGCTCCAACATGCAGGTACTAACTCCAACGTGCAGGTACTAACTCCAACATGCAGGTCTTAGCTCCAACATGCAGGTCCTAGCTCCAACATGCAGGTACTAACTCCAACATGCAGGTCCTAGCTCCAACATGCAGGTCCTAGCTCCAGGTCCTAGCTCCAACATGCAGGTCCTAGCTCCAACATGCAGGTCCTAACTCCAACATGCAGGTCATAGCTCCAACATGCAGGTCCTAGCTCCAACATGCAGGTCTTAGCTCCAACATGCAGGTCCTAGCTCCAACATGCAGGTCATAGCTCCAACATGCAGGTCCTAGCTCCAACATGCAGGTCCTAGCTCCAACATGCAGGTCATAGCTCCAACATGCAGGTCCTAGCTCCAACATGCAGGTCTTAGCTCCAACATGCAGGTCCTAGCTCCAACATGCAGGTCCTAGCTCCAACATGCAGGTACTAACTCCAACATGCAGGTCATAGCTCCAACATGCAGGTCCTAGTTGAGCTCGCTAGCTGCTTCTTCTCTGTTCTGTTCTGCTCTACATGTTGTTGTTTCGTGGTGGAAAACTGAGTGTTTCCAGCATAACATGTCAACCCTGTTACCCAGAGAAAATAAGACTAGCAATGTTTTAGCAACTACATTTTTTGGTGAAGCCTGAATTCAATTACCACTTCCTGTTTCACACAATAAGCTTCACACAACAAGCTTCCATTCCCACTGTCACAAGGGATTTTAATGATTTAATATGAATCCCTCAACCGTGACTTTATTTGGCACTTAATAGACACTTAGTCCATTTATATTAACCTTTTGAGATCGGAAAACTGTTTTGTTTATTTGAGTTATTAATTTGAATGTGTTTATGACAGAATGTTAAAATTAGGTGAAGTTTTAGTTATGAATATAAATGGGTAATAATCTAGTGGCCAATCTTCATTGTAGAAGACCCAAGATGTTTCTTATTAGATTTCAGTTTGACTTGGATGGATATTTGATGTGGTTGAAAAACTATCAGCTTTTATGATGCTGATAAAGAGGCACCTTAACAGACGGCCTCTAACTGAGCAGTGTAGTCTATAGGTTATACACTGAGTGGACTAGATATTACTCTAACTGAGCAGTGTAGTCTATAGGTTATACACTGAGTGGACTAGAAATTACTATAACTGAGCAGTGTAGTCTATAGGTTATACACTGAGTGGACTAGATATTACTCTAACTGAGCAGTGTAGTCTATAGGTTATACACTGAGTGGACTAGATATTACTCTAACTGAGCAGTGTAGTCTATAGGTTATACACTGAGTGGACTAGATATAACTGAGCAGTGTAGTCTATAGGTTATACACTGAGTGGACTAGATATTACTCTAGCTGAGCAGTGTAGTCTATAGGTTATACACTGAGTGGACTAGATATTACTCTAACTGAGCAGTGTAGTCTATAGGTTATACACTGAGTGGACTAGATATTACTCTAACTGAGCAGTGTAGTCTATAGGTTATACACTGAGTGGACTAGATATTACTCTAACTGAGCAGTGTAGTCTATAGGTTATACACTGAGTGGACTAGATATTACTCTAACTGAGCAGTGTAGTCTATAGGTTATACACTGAGTGGACTAGATATTACTCTAACTGAGCAGTGTAGTCTATAGGTTATACACTGAGTGGACTAGATATTACTCTAACTGAGCAGTGTAGCCTACAGGTTATACACTGAGTGGACTAGATATTACTCTAACTGAGCAGTGTAGTCTATAGGTTATACACTGAGTGGACTAGATATTACTCTAACTGAGCAGTGTAGTCTATAGGTTATACACTGAGGGGACTAGATATTACTCTAACTGAGCAGTGTAGTCTATAGGTTATACACTGAGTGGACTAGATATTACTCTAACTGAGCAGTGTAGTCTATAGGTTATACACTGAATAGACTAGATATTACTCTAACTGAGCAGTGTAGTCTATAGGTTATACACTGAGGGGACTAGATATTACTCTAACTGAGCAGTGTAGTCTATAGGTTAGACACTGAGTGGACTAGATATTACTCTAACTGAGCAGTGTAGCCTATAGGTTAGACACTGAGTGGACTAGATATTACTCTAACTGAGCACTGTAGTCTATAGGTTATACACTGAGTGGACTAGATATTACTCTAACTGAGCAGTGTAGTCTATAGGTTATACACTGAGTGGACTAGATATTACTCTAACTGAGCAGTGTAGTCTATAGGTTATACACTGAATAGACTAGATATTACTCTAACTGAGCACTGTAGTCTATAGGTTATACACTGAGTGGACTAGATATTACTCTAACTGAGCAGTGTAGTCTATAGGTTATACACTGAGTGGACTAGATATTACTCTAACTGAGCAGTGTAGCCTATAGGTTATACACTGAGTGGACTAGATATTACTCTAACTGAGCAGTGTAGTCTATAGGTTATACACTGAATAGACTAGATATTACTCTAACTGAGCACTGTAGTCTATAGGTTATACACTGAGTGGACTAGATATTACTCTAACTGAGCAGTGTAGTCTATAGGTTATACACTGAGTGGACTAGATATTACTCTAACTGAGCAGTGTAGTCTATAGGTTATACACTGAGTGGACTAGAAATGAAGGACACCTTCCTAACATAGAGTTCCGGAGGGATGATCACCCATGTTGACTCCAATGCTTCCCAAAATTGTCAAGTTGGCTGGAGGTCCTTTGGGTGGTCGAACATGAGTGTGAAAACCCAGCAGTGTTGCAGTTCTTGACACAAACCAGTGCGTCTGGCACCTACTACCATACCCCGTTCAAAGACCCAAACCAGTGTGCCTGGCACCTACTACCATACCCCGTTCAAAGACATTTAAAACTTTTGTCTTGCTCATTCACCCTCTGAATGACACACATACACAATCCATGTCTCAATTGTCTCCAGGCTTAAACATCTGTCTTTAAAACTTCTCTACGATAGGGGGCAGCATTTTCACTTTGGATGAATAGCATGCCCAGAGTGAACTGCCTCCTACTCTGTCCCAGATGCTAATATATTCATATTATTATTTCTATTGGATATAAAACACTCTGAAGTTTCTAAAACTTCCAAATAGGAAGTGAGAATTCTGAGGCTGGTCGATTTTCAACTCATCGCCTATTCAAATCCAAGTAAGATATGGATCTGTTTGCACTGCCTACGCCTTCCACTAGATGTCAACAGTCTGTAGAATGTTGAATGAAGCCTCTACTATGATGTGGGGCTGGATGGGAGGTGTTTGAGTCAGTGGTCTGGCAGAGAGCCAGTTCCTGGTCATGCACATTCCACGTGATATCGCCTTGCGTTCCATGACTTCGGTAGAGACAAAAGAATTCTCCGGTTGGAACGTTATTGAATATTTATGATAACAACATCTTGAAGATTGATTCTCTACTTAGTTTGACAAGTTTATTCGACCTGTAATATAACTTTTTGAAGTTTTCGTCCGACGTTCGCCTGGACCTGCGTAAGCTTTTGGACGTGTACTAAACGTGCTTACAAAAGTAGCTACTTTTTTTAATTAATGGACATTATCGAACAAAACAACAATTTATTGTGGAACTAGGAGTCCTGGGAGTGCATTCTGATGAAGATCATCAAAGGTAAGGGAATATTTATCGTATTTCTGTTGACTCCAACAGGGAGGAGAAATGTTGTTTATATCTGAGCACCGTCTCAGATTATTGCATGGTTTGCTTTTTCCGTAATTTTTTTTACAAATCTGACACAGCGGTTGCACTAAGAACAAGTGTATCTTTAATTCTATGTAAAACATGTATCTTTCATCAAAGTTTATGATGAGTATTTCTGTTATTTGACGTGGCTCTCTGCAATTTCTCCGGATATTTTGGAGGCATTTCTGAACATGGCGCCAATGTAAACCGGGATTTTTGATATAAATATGCACATTATCGAACAAAACATACATGTATTGTGTAACATGAAGTCCTATGAGTGTCATCTGATGAAGATCATCAAAGGTTAGTGATTAATTTGATCTATATTTCTGCATTTTGTGGTGATGTCTTTCATGTGTGAATTCATGAAAGATTGATTTTTATAGTAATTTACTTGAATTTGGCGCTCTGCATTTTTACTGGCTTTTGGCAAAGTGGGACGTTAGCGTCCCACATATCCCAGAGAAGTTAACCTTTCTCCTCCCTTTCATCTACAAGTGAAAAATAAGGAATCATAGCTTTCACCTGGATTCACAGTTTGTCATGGAAAGAAAGGGGGACTGAGGGTTATGAGAGAACCCCCACATCACTAGCTTCTCTTTATACAACCTGTCATCTACCCACCTGGGGACTGAGGGTTATGAGAGAACCCCCACATCACTAGCTTCTCTTTAATCAACCTCCCATCTACCCACCTGGGGACTGAGGGTTATGAGAGAACCCCCACATCACTAGCTTCTCTTTATTCAACCTGCCATCTACCCACCGGGGGACTGAGGGTTATGAGAGAACCCCCACATCTCTAGCTTCTCTTTATTCAACCTGCCATCTACCCAGCTGTGGACTGAGGGTTATGAGAGAACCCCCACATCACTAGCTTCTCTTTTTCAACCTGCCATCTACCCACCTGGGGACTGAGGGTTATGAGAGAACCCCCACATCACTAGCCTCTCTTTATACAACCTGCAATCTACCCACCTGGGGACTGAGGGTTATGAGAGAACCCCCACATCACTAGCTTCTCTTTATACAACCTGCAATCTACCCACCTGGGGACTGAGGGTTATGAGAGAACCTCCACATCACTAGCTTCTCTTTATACAACCTGCCATCTACCCACCTGGGGACTGAGGGTTATGAGAGAACCCCCACATCACTAGCTTCTCTTTATTCAACCTGCCATCTACCCACCTGGGAACTGAGGGTTATGAGAGAACCCTCACATCACTAGCTTGCATGTTCTGCAGCCTTGTAAAGATAAGGAGGGGATGACTGGGAGGCAGGTTGGCATTTATTGTCATGAATCTTGCCCTGGAGGCAGTTCAGCAAAGAGGTCACTAGTTGGCACAGGCACAAAGTAATAAAATCTGATTTTAATCCTAACCTCCATTCTAACCACACTGCTAATCCTTCCCTTAATTTAAGACCATAAAACAACATTATTTTCCACAGCCAATTTGACTTTGTAGCAGTTCTGCCTCCAGGTCATGATTCATGACAAACGTCAACAAGCGACTGTAAAATCAATAACGCAACTGTTTTCACAAGTAGCTTTTTCTTGTTTCAAGTATGTTTAATTATGAAAAGTACAATATATCCTTGTTTACTTGTACAACTATGGAGCGTATGTCCATATATAATTATACAATTTGTTTTTCAACATAAAAAACAGAACAAATTATCAAATTGGTATTTTAACGGTGTTATTGTTTAAATTGTTTAAACAGAGGATCCATCTAAAACAGTATAAAACAAGATGATAAACAGAGGATCCATCTAAAACAGTATAAAACAAGATGATAAACAGAGGATCCATCTAAAACAGTATAAAACAAGATGATAAACAGAGGATCCATCTAAAACAGTATAAAACAAGATGATAAACAGAGGATCCATCTAAAACAGTATAAAACAAGATGATAAACAGAGGATCCATCTAAAACAGTATAAAACAAGATGATAAACAGAGGATCCATCTAAAACAGTATAAAACAAGATGATAAACAGAGGATCCATCTAAAACAGTATAAAACAAGATGATAAACAGAGGATCCATCTAAAACAGTATAAAACAAGATGATAAACAGAGGATCCATCTAAAACAGTATAAAACAAGATGATAAACAGAGGATCCATCTAAAACAATATAAAACAAGATGATAAACAGAGGATCCATCTAAAACAGTATAAAACAAGTGCAGTATGTTCTGAGAATGTTACTTTAACGTCAACTCATAACGTCACACTATAACTTCATGGGAGTCTTGTGGAAAGACTGCATGTTGTTTTGGGTGTATTGAGTGACGTCTTCATCAACATTTGCAGAATATTCCTGTAATATTTTCACCTCTTGTCAGACGCCAACAGTCTAGTCGCCTGCAGACATTCATAAGGAGTTCTAGTAGTTTATTTGCCATTTGCAGGTATTAAAAGTAATACATACAATGTAATTCCTTGTTGGAGGTCTCTCACATTTTAGGTTGATGATTTAACAGGCAGATAGAACTGGGATAGAAGCTGTTCTAGAACCTGTGATCCAGAAACTGATTTAACAGGCAGATAGAACTGGGATAGAAGCTGTTCTAGAACCTGTGGTCCAGAAACTGATTTAACAGGCAGATAGAACTGGGATAGAAGCTGTTCTAGAACCTGTGATCCAGAAACTGATTTAACAGGCAGATAGAACTGGGATAGAAGCTGTTCTAGAACCTGTGGTCCAGAAACTGATTTAACAGGCAGATAGAACTGGGATAGAAGCTGTTCTAGAACCTGTGATCCAGAAACTGATTTAACAGGCAGTGTGTTGAATGTGTGTGTCCAATGTGTGTGTGTGTGTGTGTGTGTGTGTCCAATGTGTGTGTGTGTGTCAGTTCATGTGTGTCAAAGGGTGTGTTTGTAAGTGTGTGTTTGTCAGTGTGTGTGCTTGTGTGTGTGTCTGTCCAGTGTGCGTGTGTGTGTGTATCCAGTGTGTGTGTCAGGTGTGTGTGTGTCCAGTGTGTGTGTGTGTGTGTGTCCTGTGTATGTTTCCAGTGTGTGTGTGTTTGTGTGTCAGGTCAGGTGATTATTTCAGGGAATAATAATGTGTGTGTCATTACAAGCCAATTACAATTACAGTGTGTGTTTATTTGTGTCCGATGCATTGCTATTTTTTCATGAAGGTCCTAACAATTATAGGAAGACGCGCGTGTGTGTGTGTGTGTGTGTGTGTCCAGTGTGCGTGTCCAGTGTGTGTGTCCAGTGTGTGTCCATCCAGTCTTCTGTCCGTCCAGTGTGTGTGTGTGTCCAGTGTGTGTGAGAGTGTCAGTGTGTGTGTGTGTGTGTGTGTGTGTCTGTTTACAGTGTGTATCCATGTGTGTCTGTTTACAGTGTGTGTGTTTCCAGTGTGTGTGTGTGTGTGTGTCCAGAATGTGTGTGAGAGTGTGTGTGTGTGTGTCCAGCATGTGTGCATGTGTGTGCGCGTGCGCGTGCATGTGCGTGTGTTTGTGTCCAACGTGTAGGTGTGTGTGTGTGTGTGTGTGTCCAGTGTGTGTGTGTGTGTGTGTCCAGTGTGTATGTGTGTGTGTGTGTGTGTATTCAGTGTGTGTGCGTGTGTGTATCCAGTGTGTAATCAGTGTGTGTGTGTGTCCAGTGTGTGTGTGTGTTTCAAGTGTGTGTGTGTTTCCAGTGTGTGTTTGTGTGTGTTCACTGTGTGTGTATTCAGTGTGGGTGTGTGTCCAATGTTTGTTTGTTTGTTTGTTTCCAGTGTGTGTGTTTGTCCAGTACGTGTGTGTGTGTCTCAGTGTGTATGTGTGTGTGTCTGTGTGTCTCAGTGTGTGTGTGTGTGTGTGGGTTATTATTTCAGGGACACTGAAGAGTCAACATCATGAACCCCAATCCCTGGATAGAGGGGCTCAGTGAATGTGGAGGTGAATGTGTACAGGTGGGTCAGTGTGTCAGAGGAGGCTCTATAGAAGGACAGAGTGCCGGCTGGCCAGTCCAGATACACTCCTACTCTGTGGGAGCTGGAGGAGGGGACGTCTATGGTAGTGACATTATTATTGTGCCAGGCAATGTAACTGTTGTCTGAGCAGAACAGACTCCAGGACTTGTCATTGTATCCAAGCCAACAGTCAAGACCCCATCCTCTCCTGCTGATTCCTTTATATGTCACTCCTATAACAGCCCCTCCCCTCCACTCTACCTCCCAGTAACAGCGCCCAGTCAGACCCTCTCTACACAGCACCTGTCCACAGTCCTCAAATCTCTCTGGGTGATCAGGATACGGCTGCTTCTCTCTCCTCCATGTCACCTTTCTGTTCCCCTCAGACAGAGAGAGGAGTCTGTTTACTGTGTTTAGGTCCAGTGTGAGATCACAGACATCTGATGGATGAAACCAGACACAATATTAGAAATCATCATCATTCACATTAGAATGTTAACTCACTTTTCACTAATTAATTTAATGTAGATGTTTCTAGGTATCAAAAGGAGAAGTTAAGGTAACTTGAGACTTGTTGAATGATCATATGTTATACTGTATGGTAATATAAAACACACTTATTCCCATTAATTACACACACACACATTTCTAATGTAACACTAAGATACCACACACACACACACTCACCTGTATGCATCATGAACACACACACACACACTTCTAACGTAACACACACACACATCCACACACACACCTGTATACATGAACATAAACACACATTTAGTAATACGAACGCAAACACACACACACACACACACACACACTGTCATATCAACTCTTTGTAAACGTTGGTGTCCCTGATTTCTGCTTCTGTAGAACTACAGCTGATATTTAATATGACCAAGTCAGTAATGATGGTGGTCTTAGACTTTGACTTAACTTGAATTAAGACTTATTCTTAGTCATATTCTTCACAGCAGTCAACACTCACATTTTCTAAGCCCAGGTTTCATTCTGTTCTCTCCACCATGTTCCACACTGTAGCGGTAAGCAGAAGAACAGACAGTCATTGAGGGATACACCTGAACTCACACACACACACAAACACTGGACACACACACACACTGTCAAGCGTTGGCAAGAATGTTACATTTACATTTAAGTCATTTAGCAGATGCTCTTATCCAGAGCGACTTACAAAAATAGTGCATCTAAATCTTTTAAGGGGGGGGGGGGTGAGAAGGATTACTTTATCCTATCCTAGGTATTCCTTAAAGAGGTGGGGTTTCAGGTGTCTCCGGAAGGTGGTGATTGACTCCGCTGTCCTGGTGTCGTGAGGGAGTTTGTTCCACCATTGGGGGGCCAGAGCAGCGAACAGTTTTGACTGGGCTGAGCGGGAACTGGACTTCCTCAGTGGTAGGGAGGCGAGCAGGCCAGAGGTGGATGAATGTTTGTGTGTGTGTGACCAGTGTGTGTGTGTGTGTGTGTGGTTCCAGTATGTGTGTGTGTGTGTCCAGTGTGTGTGTGTATGTGTGTGTGTGTCCAGTGTGTATGTGTGTGTGTGTCCAGTGTTTGTGTGTCCAGTGTGTGTATTTGTGTCCAGTGCGCGTGTGTGTGTGTGTGTATATGTCCAGTGTGTGTTTCACACTCTACATACTTGAGTTTCTCCAGTCTGCAGTGTGGATCCTCCAGTCCAGCAGAGAGCAGTCTGACTCCTGAGTCTCCTGGGTGATTGTAGCTCAGGTCCAGCTCTCTCAGGTGTGAGGGGTTTGACCTCAGAGCTGAGACCAGAGAAGCACAGCCTTCCTCTGTGACTAGACAGCCTGACAGCCTGCAAAGAGTCAAATCATATTAAAACCACACTGATATTCTTTGGTGGGGAAAATAGTGGCAGTATATTTTTTCAACATATTCAGATATATCAATGTCCTGAAACCTTCCATATCTATTCATAAAATAGTGTATCATCATAAAAAATAACAAATGATCAAAGTATTGCCTGCAGATAGAAACATGTATAGTACAAATATTATAGTAGACTGACCAGACCAGTTTAAAAAGCAGTATCAGTCAGAAGACAGACAGTGAGGAATCAGATTTAGCAAAGCACCACATTTAAAACTGTAAGCTTCACTGTCCAAACACATATGGTGTGGACTATGTGTGTCTGGTAAACACATGTGGATCTGGTGAACAGTTATCACTTGTTGACCAACTACAGGAATACTGACCTCAGAGTCTCCAGTTTACAGTGGGGATTCCCCAGTCCAGCAGAGAGCAGCTTCACTCCTGAATCCTTCAGGTCATTGTTACTCAGATCCAGCTCTCTCAGGTGTGAGGGGTTTGAACTGAGAGCTGAGGCCAACACTTCACAGGATGTGTCTGTGAGTTTACAGCCAGTGAGTCTGCCAACACAGAAGAAATACAATGACAGACAGGATGTATTAAAATATTTCGCTTAGCTTTCTCTGCTTACACTGTAACCTGTGCACAAATAACGTGTTGGGTTTAGCCTCAGACCAGAGAGGCACAGCCTAGAAATGACACATTTTCCAAGTATTGCTTGTAGATAGAAAGATGCATATTAACAAATATGTGAGTAGACTGACCAGACCAGTTTAAAAATCAGTATCAGTCAGAAGACAGACAGTGAGGTATCAGATTTAGATTGTATTGAGTATACAGTCCACACCATATCTATTTAGACAGTGAGGAATCAGATGTAGATTGTATTGAGTATACAGTCCACACCATATCTATTTAGACAGTGAGGTATCAGATTTAGATTTTATTGAGTAAACAGTCCACACCATATCTATTTTGACAGTGAAGCTAACATTTTAAATGTGTCTCTATACTCCAACATTTTGGATTTGAGATCAAATGTTTCATATGAGGTAACAGTTTATAATGTCACCTTTTATTTGAGGGTATTTTAATACATATGTGTTTCACTATTAAAAATGAAAGCACTTTATGTTTCCAGTCTCCCCATTTGAAGAAGTCTTAAGTATTCTGAACAATTCACTCATAGTGTATTAAAATAGTCAAAAATGTAGTTTTTTGTCGTAAACTCGTTGGTTGCATTTGCAGTTTGTTTTGGTTGTGTTTTTGGTTGTGTTTTGCCCAATAATAAAATGGTGGATGATGAGTGGAGTAACTTTTCTGTCTAAGAGAGTAGATAACATGTTTCTAAACAATAATAAATTAATCCTGATGATGTCATGATTAAGAAAAATCATGAAAGAATAATGAATAATAATGAGTGAGAAAGTTACAGAGGCTACAACAAAACATGCTAACCACTCACCATTACCAATAACAGAGGCTACAACAAAACATGCTAACCTCTCACCATTACCAATAACAGAGGCTACAACAAAACATGCTAACCTCTCACCATTACCAATAACAGAGACTACAACAAAACATGCTAACCTCTCACCATTACCAATAACAGAGGCTACAACAAAACATGCTAACCTCTCACCATTACCAATAACAGAGGCTACAACAAAACATGCTAACCTCTCACCATTACCAGTAACAGAGGCTACAACAAAACATGCTAACCTCTCACCATTACCAATAACAGAGGCTACAACAAAACATGCTAACCTCTCACCATTACCAATAACAGAGGATACAACAAAACATGCTAACCTCTCACCATTACCAATAACAGAGGCTAAAACAAAACATGCTAACCTCTCACCATTACCAATAACAGAGGCTACAACAAAACATACTAACCTCTCACCATTACCAATAACAGAGGCTACAACAAAACATGCTAACCTCTCACCATTACCAATAACAGAGGCTACAACAAAACATACTAACCTCTCACCATTACCAATAACAGAGGCTACAACAAAACATGATAACCTCTCACCATTACCAATAACAGAGGGGGTCTGATATTTGTGCCTCTGTAACTTTCTCATTCATCATTATTCTCGATTCATTCCTGATTATTCATAATTCAAATGGGAGAACTACATACATAAAAGTGCTTTCATATCTGATAATACTGACCTCAGAGTCTCCAGTTTACAGTGGGGATTCCCCAGTCCAGCAGAGAGCAGCTTCACTCCTGAATCCTTCAGGTCATTGTTACTCAGATCCAGCTCTCTCAGGTGTGAGGGGTTTGACCTCAGAGCTGAGACCAGAGAAGCACAGCCTTCCTCTGTGACTCCACAGCCTGACAGCCTGACAAAGAGATCATCATGACTTCACAAACACACTGTTAATTTAACACCAGTAGTGTAGAAGGACAATGGCAGATGCATTTGGTTTATTCTCCCAAACAACATATAGATTCATCTTCCGTTTCCTAGAATTGTATGGTCATATTGTTATACTAATGTGAAAATAAATGAATTTATTCAATATGTTTTTCAATATAATATATTATACATATTATAATACATATTTTATAATGAATATTTCTTCCTGATGATTAGTTCGTATATGTCATTTTATTTACTCACAGAACAGCTCTGGAGGCTTTGACCACTGGCAGCAGCCTCAGAAGACCTTCCTCTGATCTGGAGAATTTCTTCAGGTCAAACACATCCAGCTCCTTTTCTGAAGTCAGCAACACAAAGACCAGAGCTGACCACTGTGCAGGTGACAGGTTGGGTTTTGAGAGACTTCCTGATCTCAGGTATCTTTGGATCTCCTCTACTAGAGAATGGTCATTCAGTTCATTCAGACAGTGGAACAGATTGATGCTCCTCTCTGGAGAGGGATTCTCCCTGATCTTCTCCTTGATGTACTCGACTGTGTCTTCATGGCTCTGTGAGCTGCTTCTGGTCTTTGTCAGTAGACCTCGTAAGTGCTTCTGATTGGACTCCAGTGAGAGGCCCAGAAGGAAGCGGAGGAAAAGGTCCAGGTTTCCTGCCTCACTTCGTAAGGCTTTATCCACAGCACTCTTGTAGAAAGTAACTTCAGTAACTTTAGGCTTCTCTCTGAACAGTGAAGAAAAGACACTGGACTTTGTTTGATTCTGCTGGCCAGGTCCTCATCACTGAATCTCTTCCTGAAGTACTCCTCCTTCTGTGGGTCATTGAACCCTCGTACCTCTGTCACCTGGTCAACACACCCTGAAGGGATCTTATTGGCTGCTGCAGGTCGGGTAGTTATCCAGAGGAGAGCAGAGGGAAGCAGATTTCCCTTGATGAGATTTGTCAGCAGAACATCCACTGAGGTTGACTCTGTGACGTCACAACAGATCTTGTTCTTCTGGAAGTCTAGGGGCAGTCGGCACTCATCCAGACCATCAAAGATGAACAGAACTTTGTACTTGTCGTAGATGGAGATTCTTGATTGTTTAGTTTCCATTGAGAAGTGATTGAGAAGTTCAATGAAAGTGTGTTTGTCCTCTTTCATCAAATTCAGCTCCCGAAAAGGGAATGAAAATACAAATTGGACATCCTGATTTGCTTTTCCTTCAGCCCAGTCTAGAATGAACTTCTGCACAGAGACTGTTTTTCCAATGCCAGCGACTCCCTTTGTCAGCACTGTTCTGATAGGTTTGTCTTGTCCAGTTAAGGGTTTGAAGATGTCATTACATTTGATTGCAGTCTCTGGTCTTGCTTGTTTCCTGGTTGTTGTCTCAATCTGTCTCAGCTCATGTTCATTATTGACCTCTCCTGTTCCACCCTCTGTGATGTAGAGCTCTGTGTAGATCTTATTGAGAAGTGTTGGGTTTCCTTGTTTAGCGATCCCCTCAAATACACATTGAAACTTCTTCTTTAGATTAGATTTGAGTTCACGTTGGCAAATCACAGCGAGCTCATCTGAATGAAGAAATACCACAGAGGATATTAATATTACGTCTGTTTTAATGTCTACAGTATTGTAGGACTGTTATAAAGTTGTAAATTATAATAATTTATTCTCGTAACTGACTGTCTAAATCTGTAAAAGTTTTTATAATGCATTACAGACTGGTGTGACTGATTATATTATTATTGGTATTATTGGTGGTATAATTAATGTTCTCTCTCTCTCTCTCTCTAAATTAATCTGCAAAATTGTAATTATTCGCCTACCTCCTCCTTTTTCACACAATCTATATAGACTCCCCATTTTTTTCTACTGTGTTATTGACATGTTAATTGTTTACTCCATGTGTAACTCTGTGTTGTCTGTTCACACTGCTATGATTTTTCTTGGCCAGTTCGCAGTTGCAAATGAGAACCTGTTCTCAACTAGCCTACCTGGTTAAATAAAGGTGAAATAAAAATAATAATAAAAAAATCACCACAACACATCCCTGCTGCTACTTGATGAGGTCACTAGGTGTTGTGTTAAGGCTGCTACAATATCATTGAGTTACACAGCTACTTTAGCTGTACTTTAGCTACAGCTTTTAAATGTTATAAAACAGCATTCAACATGAGGCAGACAGATCTTACATTTCTCCAGTGTGTCAGCAAGCTCCTTCTGGTTCATTTTCCTCAGGATGTGCAGTGTGATCTTCAGAGCCCCCTCTCTGGCACTGCTCTCCTGCTTCTCATCTTCAGGGTCCACCACTTCCTCATCCTGAATCTGACTCTCAAAGCCTTCTGGGAGTTCTGCACTAAGAATCCTCTTGAACATCTTTAGCTCGTTCTTCACAAATGTCATCATTTTCTTTTCAATCAACTGAAATAAATCAAGTCAATCAGTTAAGCGAGAGACTAAATGCTTCTCATTAACACATTAATGAATGATTGACAGATCAACTTTACTTGAGGTAAACAAAAATAAATGTACATAACAGGAACACATACACTGAATATGGAGGCCAGGTCTGTTTGATGACTCTGGGAAGACTGACCACTGAGAATCTCTGACTCTGATCTCTCCTGTTTGTTTCTGTGGACAAAACATGAGATTACATCTCCTCATCCAGGAGTACACACACACACTCACACACACACACACACACACACACACACACACACACACACACACACACACACACACACACACACACACACACACACACACACACACACACACACACACACACACACACACACACACACACACACACACAGAGGGGGAATGTTGTTTAATATTGTTTTAGGACTATGGAAATGGACAAATTGATTAGCCTATGGATTATGAAAACAACAACAATAAATGGGAAAATGGGAGAGGAGAAATGACTAGAGACAGTGTTGTTTAACTCACTGACCAGGACCCATGAGTTCTTCTTACCTTTGTTCAGTAGAAAAGTCTCCCTCTCTAAACTCTATAGGTAGATCCATAGACCAGTCACTCTTCATGGACACACAGCTGGGAACAGGGGAGGCTGGTCTCTCCTGCTTGATTGGTCTTCAACACAACAGAGACAAACATTACATCTCTCATCTACTCTGAGCTCAGATGGGGAAACATAAGAAGGGTTTCATTCCAAAACGCTGCATATCACTTTTCAGAAATGTTGGTAAATTATCTGTTATTGTTTAAATAAGTTATGAAATGTTGGTAAATTAGATTTGATTGTTTAAAGAAATGATGAGAGTTTGGTGTTTTTCACAAGCTAATCAGGCAATTGTTCAATGGCAGACATCTATTAATTAAAAATCTATCAATTGATGTTTCATTTCAGAGAGACATATAATCATGTTTCTTTGCCATATATATATATATATTTTTTTTTTCACCTTTATTTAACCAGGTGGCCAGTTGAGAACAAGTTCTCATTTACAACTGGAACCTGGCCAAGATAAAGCCAAGCAGTGCAACACATACAACAACAGAGTTACACATGGAGTAAAACAAGCGTACAGTCAATAATACAGTAGAAAAATAAGAAAGTCTACATACAGTGTGAGCAAATGACGTGAGGAGGTAGGCAATAAATAGTAGCAAAGTAATTACAATTTAGCAGATAAACACTGGAGTGATAGATGAGCAGATGATGATTTTTTTTATTTTTTTTATTTCACCTTTATTTAACCAGGTAGGCAAGTTGAGAACAAGTTCTCATTTACAATTGCGACCTGGCCAAGATAAAGCAAAGCAGTTCGACACATACAACGACACAGAGAGTTTACACATGGAGTAAAACAAACATACAGTCAATAATACAGTAAAAAAACAAGTCTATATACAATGTGAGCAAATGAGGTGAGAAGGGAGGTAAAGGCAAAACAGGCCATGGTGGCAAAGTAAATACAATATAGCAAGTAAAACACTGGAATGGTAGTATTGCAATGGAAGAATGTGCAAAGTAGAAATAAAAATAATGGGGTGCAAAGGAGCAAAATAAATAAATAAATTAAATACAGTTAGGAAAGAGGTAGTTGTTTGGGCTAAATTATAGGTGGGCTATGTACAGGTGCAGTAATCTGTAAGATGCTCTAACAGTTGGTGTTTAAAGCTAGTGAGGGAGATAAGTGTTTCCAATTTAAGAAATTTTTGTAGTTCGTTCCAGTCATTGGCAGCAGAGAACTGGAAGGAGAGGCGGCCAAAGAAAGAATTGGTTTTGGGGGTGACTAGAGAGATATACCTGCTGGAGCGTGTGCTACAGGTGGGAGATGCTATGGTGACCAGCGAGCTGAGATAAGGGGGGACTTTACCTAGCAGGGTCTTGTAGATGACATGGAGCCAGTGGGTTTGGCGACGAGTATGAAGCGAGGGCCAGCCAACGAGAGCGTACAGGTCGCAATGGTGGGTAGTATATGGGGCTTTGGTGACAAAACGGATAGCACTGTGATAGACTGCATCCAATTTGTTGAGTAGGGTATTGGAGGCTATTTTGTAAATGACATCGCCAAAGTCGAGGATTGGTAGGATGGTCAATTTTACAAGGGTATGTTTGGCAGCATGAGTGAAGGATGCTTTGTTGCGAAATAGGAAGCCAATTCTAGATTTAACTTTGGATTGGAGATGTTTGATATGGGTCTGGAAGGAGAGTTTACAGTCTAACCAGACACCTAAGTATTTGTAGTTGTCCACGTATTCTAAGTCAGAGCCGTCCAGAGTAGTGATGTTGGACAGGCGGGTAGGTGCAGGTAGCGATCGGTTGAAGAGCATGCATTTAGTTTTACTTGTATTTAAGAGCAATTGGAGGCCACGGAAGGAGAGTTGTATGGCATTGAAGCTTGCCTGGAGGGTTGTTAACACAGTGTCCAAAGAAGGGCCGGAAGTATACAGAATGGTGTCGTCTGCGTAGAGGTGGATCAGAGACTCACCAGCAGCAAGAGCAACATCATTGATGTATACAGAGAAGAGAGTCGGTCCAAGAATTGAACCCTGTGGCACCCCCATAGAGACTGCCAGAGGTCCGGACAGCAGACCCTCCGATTTGACACACTGAACTCTATCAGAGAAGTAGTTGGTGAACCAGGCGAGGCAATCATTTGAGAAACCAAGGCTGTCGAGTCTGCCGATAAGGATGTGGTGGTTGACAGAGTCGAAAGCCTTGGCCAGATCAATGAATACGGCTGCACAGTAATGTTTCTTATCGATGGCGGTTAAGATATCGTTTAGGACCTTGAGCGTGGCTGAGGTGCACCCATGACCAGCTCTGAAACCAGATTGCATAGCAGAGAAGGTATGGTGAGATTCGAAATGGTCGGTAATCTGTTTGTTGACTTGGCTTTCGAAGACCTTAGAAAGGCATGGTAGGATAGATATAGGTCTGTAGCAGTTTGGGTCAAGAGTGTCCCCCCTTGAAGAGGGGGATGACCGCAGCTGCTTTCCAATCTTTGGGAATCTCAGATGACACGAAAGAGAGGTTGAACAGGCTAGTAATAGGGGTGGCAACAATTTCGGCAGATAATTTTAGAAAGAAAGGGTCCAGATTGTCTAGCCCGGCTGATTTGTAGGGGTCCAGATTTTTCAGCTCTTTCAGAACTTCAGCTGAATGGATTTGGGAGAAGGAGAAATGGGGAAGGCTTGGGCGAGTTGCTGTTGGGGGTGCAGTGCTGTTGACCGGGGTAGGAGTTGCCAGGTGGAAAGCATGGCCAGCCGTAGAAAAATGCTTATTGAAATTCTCAATTATGGTGGATTTATCAGTGGTGACAGTGTTTCCTATCTTCAGTGCAGTGGGCAGCTGGGAGGAGGTGTTCTTATTCTCCATGGACTTTACAGTGTCCCAGAACTTTTTAGAGTTAGTGTTGCAGGAAGCAAATTTCTGCTTGAAAAAGCTAGCCTTGGCTTTTCTAACTGCCTGTGTATAACGGTTTCTAGCTTCCCTGAACAGCTGCATATCACGGGGCTGTTCGATGCTAATGCAGAACGCCATAGGATGTTTTTGTGTTGGTTAAGGGCAGTCAGGTCTGGGGAGAACCAAGGGCTATATCTGTTCCTGGTTCTAATTTTCTTGAATGGGGCATGTTTATTTAACATTGTTAGGAAGGCATTTTTAAAAAATATCCAGGCATCCTCTACTGACGGGATGAGATCAATATCCTTCCAGGACACCCCGGCCAGGTCGATTAGAAAGGCCTGCTCGCTGAAGTGTTTCAGGGAGCGTTTTACAGTGATGAGTGGAGGTCGTTTGACCGCTGACCCATTACGGATGCAGGCAATGAGGCAGTGATCGCTAAGATCTTGGTTGAAGACAGCAGAGGTGTATTTAGAGGGGAAGTTGGTTAGGATGATATCTATGAGGGTGCCCGTGTTTAAGGCTTTGGGGGGGGGTACCTGGTAGGTTCATTGATAATTTGTGTGAGATTGAGGGCATCAAGTTTAGATTGTAGGATGGCTGGGGTGTTAAGCATGTTCCAGTTTAGGTCGCCTAGCAGCACGAGCTCTGAAGATAGATGGGGGGCAATCAGTTCACATATGGTGTCCAGAGCACAGCTGGGAGCAGAGGGTGGTCTATAGCAGGCGGCAACGGTGAGAGACTTGTTTTTAGAGAGGTGGATTTTTAAAAGTAGAAGTTCAAATTGTTTGGGTACAGACCTGGATAGTAGGACAGAACTCTGCAGGCTATCTTTGCAGTAGATTGCAACACCGCCCCCTTTAGCAGTTCTATCTTGTCTGAAAATGTTGTAGTTTGGAATTAAAATTTCTGAATTTTTGGTGGTCTTCCTAAGCCAGGATTCAGACACAGCTAGAACATCCGGGTTGGCAGAGTGTGCTAAAGCAGTGAAAAGAACAAACTTAGGGAGGAGGCTTCTAATGTTAACATGCATGAAACCAAGGCTATTACGGTTACAGAAGTCATCAAAAGAGAGCGCCTGGGGAATAGGAGTGGAGCTAGGCACTGCAGGGCCTGGATTCACCTCTACATCGCCAGAGGAACATAGGAGGAGAAGAATAAGGTGTGGACGGACCACTAGAGGGCAGGCTGGGCTCATGGATAGTTGCCCAACAGAGCCTGGGAGACAAGGTAACCAGAGTCAATTAAGCACAGCTGACGGTACTAATGAGATACTCTCCTTCCCCTATAAAAGAGAGGGGAAACTATCTCTGGAAGATGGCCACCGAGAGAGAGAAGCTGTGCTGAAGGAACCACTAAGACGGTGACAAAACCGTGATTTATGTTTGTTGTAGTTTAAAGATTATCCTATTGTGTTCTTGTTTCATCTGGAGAAGAAGATGTGTGTTTTTCCTTGGAATATTTTTCATTGATTATGTTTGAATGTTTTTGTTGACAAAATACTCTCAATAGAGAACCGTGTTCAATCAGAAAAACCTTTTTCCTGACTCGTTTATTCCACCTTCCCGCTTTAGAGTGACGCCTAATTACTTGGTACGCTCACATTGGTGGAGGATGCGGGCATTAGGTGGACGAGTGACACAAGGATAAGTGAGTAAATCAAGATTCTTCCAGTAGACCCGGAGGAACCATTCAAGAACAATGGATAACGCCCTACTACAACAATTGATCACGGCACAGCGGACAACCATAGAACTCCTGCAACAACAGCTGAACCGACTAGAAGAACCTAGAGTTAAGCCAAGAGCGGCTGCTCACGCCATCTTACCTCGTCTCTCCAAGGAGGATGATATTGAGGCCTTCCTCATGACCTTCGAAAGGACGGCCACCTTGGAAGAGTGGCCGCCCACAGAATGGGCGAGCGCATTAGCCCCTCTTTTGACCGGGGTGGCTCAGGAAGCCTATTTTGACCTGGATTCCCACGAAGCTGCGGACTATGGGCGACTAAAAACCGAGATCCTGTCCCGGTACCAGCTGACTGCCAGAGATAGGGCTGTAAAGTTCCATCAATGGACCTATACAGCTGATCAACCCGTCCGTGCCCAGATCTTCGCCTTAATACGACTGACGAAACAGTGGCTAGAACCTGGAAAGGGAGTAGGACATGTGATAGAGACTCTCGTAGTGGACAAGATATTGAGAGAATTACCCAGTGACTTACAAAGGGTTGTGGGGCAAGCCAACCCGTTGTCAGCCGACGACATAGCCCAGGCGGTGGAAACATATCGGTCTACAGGGGAGTTGTTAAAAAGTGACAAGGAGGAACGGAAGGAGTCTTGCAATCCCGTACCACGACTCACCCCGGCGCGCTCGCCACCGAAACGTCCAAGCCCCTCCCGGAGGTGGGAGAAGTCAGCCACCACACAGCAGGGTCGGTGTTATAAATGTCAGTCTCCCAACCATTATGCCCCACAATGTCCTAGCAAGGATGAGCCCATGGTCACGGAGTCATCACTGCCTACCCCCACACATCCCGTTTTGAGGGGGCAGGATCAACACTGTTGGTTAGCAGAGATAGCCCCAGCCTCAGAGATTCCGGTGCAAGTCGAAGGACAAGATGTGGTAGCTATTCTCGACTCGGGAAGTATGGTTACGTTAGTAGAGGAGCGGATGGTGACCTCCGCAACACTGCTACCAGACAAAGTAGCCGTATCCTGTATCCATGGAGACACCCACTATTACCCCACTGTGAATCTGCCTATTCTCACTCCAAAAGGAAGGTGTACAGTCAGGGCCGGGAAAGTGCCACAGCTGAAGGTGCCATTATTGATCGGGAGAGACTGTCCCTTATATAAGGAGCTTCGGCAGATGACGTTATGCACGGGAAGAAGGGGGACAGGAAAGAAGAGAAAATCCAAGCCCGAGGTAGTAGTCCTACAAGGAGACGTAGCCGCGTCCTCGTCCTCTGCAGCAGAGGAAGAAATAGCGACCCAACGTTTACGACAGATATTCCAAGAAACCACCGATGAAGACACATGTGAAGGGCTATACACAACGCAGGAAGGAAGGAGCAACCAGGCGTTAAGGGATATATTTGAAGCTCCATCCGAGGAGGGAACCTGGAAGGGATTCTCCTCGGTCACCCCTGATGGGGATGTGGAACAACCTCCACATCCCTCTACCGAGGTCGACCTGCCCCAGGAATTAAAGGGACAGTTCGGCACCTCGCAGCATAGAGACCCAGACCTAAGGGAGGCCATGAGGAAGGTGAAGGTGATCGACGGGAGGAACGTCGACGGATCAGGTGAGCCCCCTCTTCCTTACTATGCAATCAGGCGGGGTCTCTTATACTGGGTCGTACGACGAAGGGGGGAAAACCAGGAATTACTAATGGTGCCTAGGCCATACAGAGATACAGTTCTACAGTTAGCCCATTCCCACGTCCTAGGAGGACACCTGGCACGAGACAAGACTATTGACAGAATCATGCAGAGATTCTATTGGCCCCGGGTCACCCGGGATGTGGCCAGGTATTGTAGGACGTGTGATCAATGTCAACGTACAGCCCCACGGCCACACCTACGTAACCCTTTGATTCCTCTCCCCATCATAGAGACTCCCTTTGAACGCATAGCTATGGACCTCGTAGGACCCCTCCCAAAATCCGCCAGAGGACACGAGTACATCCTAGTGGTTATAGATTACGCTACCAAGTTCCCGGAGGCCATACCCCTGCGTAACATGTCGTCAAAGGGAATTGCCAAGGAGTTATTCCTGATGTTCTCTCGTGTGGGCCTCCCCAAGACTATCTTGACTGATCAAGGAACCCCGTTCATGTCCCGGTTGATGAAGGACTTGTGTCGGTTATATCAGGTTCAACAGATACGTACAAGCATATTCCACCCTCAAACAGACGGGTTGTGTGAACGCTTGAACAAAACGATAAAAAGCATGTTGAGAAGGGTGGTGTCCCGAGATGGGAAAAACTGGGACATGCTTCTCCCACACTTAATGTTTGCCCTGCGAGAAGTACCCCAGGCATCCACTGGATTCTCTCCGTTTGAATTGCTCTATGGCAGACCCTGTCGAGGAATCCTCGACTTAGCCAAGGAGACCTGGGAGACCCAACCATGCCCCTTTCGATCCACAATAGAACACGTTACCCTGATGAGAGACCGCCTGTCAGCAGTGTGGCCCATAGTCAAGGAGCATATGGAGAAGGCCCAAAGGACCCAAGGCCGGGCCTATGATAAGTCTGCGACCCCCGTGAGTTCACCGTGGGAGAGAAAGTGATGGTGCTTGTGCCCACGGCCGAACATCGCTTGCTGGCGCAGTGGAGGGGGCCCTACGAGGTAATGAAAAGGGTCTCACCGGTCAATTACCTCATCAAGCAACCTGACAGGAGGAAGAAGGTCCAAATCTATCACATAAACCTGCTGAAGACATACCATGGACGAGAGGAGGAGGTGGCTTTGATGGCCCTGGAGGGCAAAGGAAAAGAGGAGGCTCTACCACAGGTGCGCCGTGGCCAAACTCTCCTACCGGAGCAGTCAAGACAGCTAGACAAGCTGATTATGAACTTCGGTCGAATATTCTCTCCATTCCCAGGACAAACAGATGTCCTGTTCCACCATATCCACACTGAACCCGGCAAGAAGGTGCATATCCGCCCTTACAGGATTCCTGAGGCTCGCAGAGTCATCGCTAAGAAAGAGGTGAGGGAGATGTTGAGGATGGGCGTGATCGAGCCCTCGACGAGTGAGTGGTCCAGTCCCATAGTCCTGGTCCCCAAATCCGATGGTAGTATGAGACTCTGCAACGACTTTAGGGGCGTGAATGCCATCTCTACATTCGATGCGTATCCCATGCCCCGCGTGGATGAACTCTTGGAGCGCTTAGGAAAGGCCAAGTTCATCACTACCCTGGATTTGACGAAGGGATATTGGCAAGTGCCGGTGGCTCCGGAGGATCGCCCAAAGACTGCCTTCGCCACTCCAGAGGGGCTTTTCCAGTATGTGAGGATGCCCTTCGGACTGCACGGTGCCGCTGCAACCTTCCAACGCCTCATGGATGCCATTCTACGGCCCCATCAAGAGTATGCAGCGGCGTACATAGACGATGTGGTCATCCACAGCGAGGACTGGGATAGTCACCTCCTGCGATTACGGGCGGTGCTCGTGAGTTTGGAAGCCACAGGGTTGACAGCCAATCCAAATAAATGCTGCCTGGGTTTGTCCGAAGCGGAATACCTGGGGTACACCGTGGGGAATGGGAAAATACGCCCACAGGCAGAGAAGACCAGGGCAATTCGTGACTGGCCTCGACCCCGGACCAAGCGAGACGTTCGGGCCTTCTTAGGGATAACAGGATATTATCGCCGTTTTATCCCGGGATATGCAACCATTGCCAACCCCTCACAAACCTCATCAGGAAAAACCTGCCAAACCAGGTAGAGTGGAAAGACGAGACGGAAGAGGCCTTTCAATTGTTAAAAGATGGCCTGTGTTCTGATCCCGTTCTACAGGCTCCGGACTTCTCACAAGAGTTCATTGTGCAGGTCGACGCCTCGGATACAGGGCTCGGGGCCGTACTAGCTCAGGGTAAAGGTGAAGCAGAGAAGCCGATTCTCTTCATTAGTAGGAAACTCAGCGATCGGGAACAGAGGTATGCGACCGTAGAGAAAGAGGCCTTAGCCATCAAGTGGGCCCTCGATTATCTCCGGTACTACCTACTGGGTCGGAGGTTTGCATTAGTTACTGACCATGCGCCCCTCACGTGGATGGCTGGTAAGAGAAACAATAACAACAGAATAGCCAGATGGTTTTTGTCTTTACAACCATTCTCTTTCCATGTCATCCACAGGGCCGGATCGAGGAACGGGAATGCAGACGCGCTGTCCCGACGCGACCAAGACGGTGCGTCTGGCGCCCGACCCTCCGGTTCGGTCCTGGGGGGGAAGGTATGTGGACGGACCACTAGAGGGCAGGCTGGGCTCATGGATAGTTGCCCAACAGAGCCTGGGAGACAAGGTAACCAGAGTCAATTAAGCACAGCTGACGGTACTAATGAGATACTCTCCTTCCCCTATAAAAGAGAGGGGAAACTATCTCTGGAAGATGGCCACCGAGAGAGAGAAGCTGTGCTGAAGGAACCACTAAGACGGTGACAAAACCGTGATTTATGTTTGTTGTAGTTTAAAGATTATCCTATTGTGTTCTTGTTTCATCTGGAGAAGAAGATGTGTGTTTTTCCTTGGAATATTTTTCATTGATTATGTTTGAATGTTTTTGTTGACAAAATACTCTCAATAGAGAACCGTGTTCAATCAGAAAAACCTTTTTCCTGACTCGTTTATTCCACCTTCCCGCTTTAGAGTGACGCCTAATTACTTGGTACGCTCACAAAGGGTACGGCTAAAAGCAATAAGAATTGGTCGTCTAGAACGTCTGGAACAGAGAGTAAAAGGAGGTTTCTGGGGGCGATAAAATAGCATCAAGGTATAATGTACAGACAAAGGTATGGTAGGATGTGAGTACAGTGGAGGTAAACCTAGGTATTGAGTGATGAAGAGAGAGATATTGTCTCTAGAAACATCATTGAAACCAGGAGATGTCATTGCATGTGTGGGTGGTGGAACTAATAAGTTGGATATCATAGATGACCAGTCTAAACCTGTTCAGATCAGTTCACAGAGACCATCAGGTTTGTCAGCATGATAAGTGATCATAACTCAAACCTACTCTGACTATTGAATGTCTGACATCGACTAACCTTATAATAGTTTGTAGAAAGCCAAGACCAACGAGAGTTTGCCCATCTTTCCTACGTCTCAACACATTTATCTGACTTCTAATGTACTGAGAAATATGTGCCACAGTTTCAACAGCCATTTTATAACTGCGTAGGCTACAAACATACTTTTAATTTCACATGAGGAAATCACATAACTTACAGTCACTGGTGCAGCCGCCTGTTTTCTTACAGATGAAGTAGCTTTCATAGGCAACTCATTCAACCAGCCTAAACAACAGTAAATAAAAGATGTCAATCGGTCAAAGGAGAACACATGAAAGAAAGGTGTTTTGCTACAGATGTAGGATCTTCATTTGAGATAGTTTACTACAGCAGAACAACAACAAACACCAAAAACATGTGGATTATAATTAACATTTTAAAGTGTAAATTACAAACTTCAGAAGCCTTTTAAAACATCAAATACACTGCAAGTTTTAGTTTTCCTGCAACAGGGTGATCAAATTCAGATCCTACATCTGTACAGAGATGATGTCTTTATCTGAAAAAGGAAGTTTGAGTTATTAGCAATGAAGTTGCAACTGTCAGCTGCTGTAAACCTCTGTGATTGGATGTTATAGACCCCAATCTGAACAGTTTCTTCCCCGTGGTTACAGCCTTTAGCTCTATGCTCACTCTACCTAGTTCAATATATTGTTGTACGTAAACTTTGTGCAAACTGCACCGCCTGTATTCTGTCTCTTAATGTTTTCTTTCACTAGCAGCACCATGTCACCATGTTAAATAATGTGTTCAGATGTAGGATCTTTCCAACTCTGAGGACATGTCATTGTGATGTCATTTATTACATTTCAACCTGTTGATAAAGGCAACTAGAAGGCTGAACCCAGAAGACAACTCTAAATCAACACTTACTGATATTATCCTAAAATCCTTTCACTCGTATTATTGTGTCTCTTTGTTCAACGAATGACAGGCAGCCTGTGCTGTTAATATAGTTGAAAACAGCGGGCAGGGAGGTCAACACCCTACAGGCAGCCTGTGCTGTTAATATAGTTGAAAACAGCAGGCAGGGAGGTCAACACCCTACAGGCAGCCTGTGCTGTTAATATAGTTGAAAACAGCAGGGAGGTCAACACCCTACAGGCAGCCTGTGCTGTTAATATAGTTGAAAACAGCAGGCAGGGAGGTCAACACCCTACAGGCAGCCTATGCTGCTAATATAGTTGAAAACAGCAGGCAGGGAGGTCAACACCCTACAGGCAGCCTGTGCTGTTAATATAGTTGAAAACAGCAGGCAGGGAGGTCAACACCCTACAGGCAGCCTGTGCTGTTAATATAGTTGAAAACAGCAGGCAGGGAGGTCAACACCCTACAGGCAGCCTGTGCTGTTAATATAGTTGAAAACAGCAGGCAGGGAGGTCAACACCCTACAGGCAGCCTGTGCTGTTAATATAGTTGAAAACAGCAGGCAGGGAGGTCAACACCCTACAGGCAGCCTGTGCTGTTAATATAGTTGAAAACAGCAGGCAGGGAGGTCAACACCCTACAGGCAGCCTGTGCTGTTAATATAGTTGAAAACAGCAGGCAGGGAGGTCAACACCCTACAGGCAGCCTGTGCTGTTAATATAGTTGAAAACAGCAGGCAGGGAGGTCAACACCCTACAGGCAGCCTGTGCTGTTAATATAGTTGAAAACAGCGGGCAGGGAGGTCAACACCCTACGTATTGCACCAATAGGGTTAACCCACATGGTGGGAATTGTTACCTGGCTCACACAAAAGCATGTCTCAGACACCACTTCTGACACCAATGTAGCAAACAGCGGGGCAGGGAAGTGAACCCAGGTTGCATGTGTTAAAGGCCAAAAACCTACGCATCGCGCCATTGGCATCAATTGGGTAACTTGGTTGGAATTGTGACGTGGCTCACTACACTATAGAGGAACTATGATACAATTACATTATCATATGAAATGTAGAGGACCACTACACTATAGTGGAACTATGATACAATTACATTATCATATGAAATGTAGAGGACCACTACACTATAGTGGAACTATGATATCATTACATTATCATATGAAATGTAGAGGGTCACTACACTACAGAGGAACTATGATACAATTACATTATCATATGAAATGTAGAGGAACTATGATACAATTACATTATCATATGAAATGTAGAGGACCACTACACTATAGAGGAACTATGATATAATTACATTATCATATGAAATGTAGAGGAACTATGATACAATTACATTATCATATGAAATGTTAAATGTAGAACTATAATATATGAATATTGATATATTGAATTTGACTTGACCACGTCCAGTCAGCTCCATGTTGTATGATTAAACTGACACCAACCTGTCTCAGTAGAAGTAGACTGTTAGCAGTGTTTTACTGTCATTCACTATACTAACATTACACCAGACATTTAATTTATCTACTGTTAGGACACTATTTTAATTTAATTTATCTACTGTTAGGAGTGTTTTACTTCACTATACTAACATTACACCAGACATTTAATTTATCTACTGTTAGGAGTGTTTTACTTCACTATACTAACATTACACCAGACATTTAATTTATCTACTGTTAGGAGTGTTTTACTTCACATTCACTATTTAATTTATCTAACACTTACAACATTACAGACATTTAATTTATCTACTGTTAGGAGTGTTATACTTCACTATACTAACATTACACCAGACATTTATTTTATCTACTGTTAGGAGTGTTTTACTTCACTATACTAACATTACACCAGACATTTAATTTATCTACTGTTAGGAGTGTTATACTTCACTATACTAACATTACACCAGACATTTAATTTATCTACTGTTAGGAGTGTTTTACTTCACTATACTAACATTACACCTATCCCGACTTTCGCCGAAGTTGGCTCTCCTGCCTGTTCGGGCACCGTCCTACTAGCCACCACCGATCCCTTTTTCGTTTGTCTGTTGGTTTTGTCTTAATAGTTTCACCTGTGTGTATTTTAGTTTAATTAACATCCTTATATGTAGTAGGTTGTCCCCCCCTTGTTTTGTGCGGGATTGTTTTTGTATTCATGTCAGTTGGTGTAGTACTTGTGTTTTATTCTCCGGTCTGTCTTTGATCCTGTGTTGGATTGTTCACCCTGTGTGTTGAAACCGTGTTTCTTGTGCTCCGGAGAATAAACTGTCTGCTCTCTGTGCCTGATTCCACCCACCCTGATAATATGTGACAACACTGGCAGGATTCTCACCTTGTAGCCTGAATTCACAACCAGAACATGTCAAGTCATTGAGATATTTTCTGTTCTGTTCTGTATATTCTGATGGATGAGGTCTGAGCTGGAATGTGAAGCTAACTGAATCTGGCTAACTTTAGAAAACCAGTATATCTAGCTAGTATCATAGTTTACCCCTCAGGCTACAATCAGGTTTCAGCATCAGGCAGGTATCAACATGCAGAGTCGTAGGCAACAACCTGGGTTGTATTCATTAGTTTACTCCACAGTCAACAGTTTTAAAATGTTGCTGTCACGCCCTGACCACAGAGAGCCCTTGGTTCTCTATGGTGTTGTAGATCAGGGCATGACTAGGAGGGTGTTCTAGTTTTCCTATTTCTATGTTGGTGTTTTTGGTATGGTTCCCAATTAAAGGCAGCTGATTATTGTTGTCTCTAATTGGGGATCAGCTTCAGTCCTCCATTGTTGTTTTGTGTCTGTGTGTGTTGCACCACGTCGTCACGTTTTGTTGCTTGGTTATTGTTTTGTTAAGTAGTTTCACTTTAAATAAATATGTGGAATTCAACACATGCTGTGCCTTGGTCCGTCCATTACAACGACCGTGACAGTTGCATAAAACACAAACAGTTCACTGTAAACCCTGTACAATGTGACCTAAACAGTTCACTGTAAACGCTGTACAATGTGACCTAAACAGTTCACTGTAAACGCTGTACAATGTGACCTAAACAGTTCACTGTAAACGCTGTACAATGTGACCTAAACAGTTCACTGTAAACGCTGTACAATGTGACCTAAACAGTTCACTGTAAACGCTGTACAATGTGACCTAAACAGTTCACTCTAAACGCTGTACAATGTGACCTAAACGGGTTCTGTTGCCAAACGTTTTGCTACGGTGGGAACTAATGAACAGTAGAAGATCACCCTGGTCTATAGACCTATGATACAGTTGGAGATCACCCTGGTCTATAGACCTATGATACAGTAGGAGATCACCCTGGTCTATAGACCTATGATACAGTAGGAGATCACCCTGGTCTATAGACCTATGATACAGTAGGAGATCACCCTGGTCTATAGACCTATGATACAGTTGGAGATCGCCCTGGTCTATAGACCTATGATACAGTAGGAGATCACCCTGGTCTATAGACCTATGATACAGTAGGAGATCACCCTGGTCTATACACCTATGATACAGTAGATCACCCTGGTCTATAGACCTATGATACAGTAGGAGATCACCCTGGTCTATAGACCTATGATACAGTAGGAGATCACCCTGGTCTATAGACCTATGATACAGTAGGAGATCACCCTGGTCTATAGACCCATGATACAGTAGTAGATCACCCTGGTCTATAGACCTATGATACAGTAGGAGATCACCCTGGTCTATAGACCCATGATACAGTAGTAGATCACCCTGGTCTATAGACCTATGATACAGTAGGAGATCACCCTGGTCTATAGACCTATGATACAGTAGGAGATCACCCTGGTCTATAGGCCTATGATACAGTAGGAGATCACCCTGGTCTATAGACCTATGATACAGTAGGAGATCACCCTGGTCTATAGACCTATGATACAGTAGGAGATCACCCTGGTCTATAGGCCTATGATACAGTAGGAGATCACCCTGGTCTATAGACCTATGATACAGTAGGAGATCACCCTGGTCTATAGACCTATGATACAGTACACTCTTAGACTAAAGGGTTCCAAACGGGTCCTTCGGCTGTCCCCATAGGAGATTATTTTTCATATGAGAACACTGAGTTCCAGGTAGAACCCTTCTTGCTTCCATGTAGAACCCTCTGTGGAAATGGTTCTTCATGGAACCCAAAAGGGTTCTACCTAGTACCAAAAAGGGTTCTACAAAGGGTTCTCCTATGGGGACAGCCAAAGAACCCTTTTAGATTCTAGATAGTGTAGGAGCGATCACCCTGGGGCACACAGATGGGCACAGAACCAATTCACCCCACGCATCTAATTTATATCAAACATTTTAAGGAGAGTCGGACTATTATAACACTGTCCACCAGAAATATCATCAACTATATGAATACACATAACAATATCATCAACTATATGAATATAACAATATCATCAACTATATGAATACACACAACAATATCATCAACTATATGAATATAACAATATCATCAACTATATGAATACACATAACAATATCATCAACTATATGAATATAACAATATCATCAACTATATGAATACACACAACAATATCATCAACTATATGAATATAACAATATCATCAACTATATGAATACACATAACAATATCATCAACTATATGAATACAACAATATCATCAACTATATGAATATAACAATATCATCAACTATATGAATACACATAACAATATCATCAACTATATGAATATAACAATATCATCAACTATATGAATATAACAATATCATCAACTATATGAATATAACAATATCATCAACTATATGAATACACATAACAATATCATCAACTATATGAATACAACAATATCATCAACTATATGAATATAACAATATCATCAACTATATGAATACACATAACAATCGTTGTCTTACCTTTTATCTCTCAATAGAAACAGAGTCTGAATGATCATCAGGTCGTCAACAGTGAGTTTCATTTGCTCTGCTCATTTACATATCAGGTTCTGCCTGTTCTCTCTCCCTCTCTCTTTATAGCTCTTACAATGTGTCTTGGCATACATTCTACAACTGTCTGGAAATCTATTCTTCTGTCTCTCTCCATCACTTTCTCTGTGTCGTCTGTTGCTGTGTCTGTGTCTTGTCTGGTGTCTCTCTCTATCACATCCTATTCTTCTGTTGCTGTCTCTGTGTCTTGTCTGGTGTCTCTCTCCATCACATCCTATTCCTCTGTTGCTGTCTCTGTGTCTTGTCTGGTGTCTCTCTCCATCATATCCTATTCCTCTGTTGCTGTCTCTGTGTCTTGTCTGGTGTCTCTCTCCATCATATCCTATTCCTCTGTTGCTGTGTCTGTGTCTTGTCTGGTGTCTCTCTCCATCACATCCTATTCCTCTGTTGCTGTCTCTGTGTCTTGTCTGGTGTCTCTCTCCATCACATCCTATTCCTCTGTTGCTGTCTCCGTGTCTTGTCTGGTGTCTCTCTCCATCATATCCTATTCTGTTGCTGTCTCCGTGTCCTGTCTGGTGTCACTCTCCATCATATCCTATTCTGTTGCTGTCTCTGTGTCCTGTCTGGTGTCTCTCTCCATCATATCCTATTCTGTTGCTGTCTCTGTGTCTTGGCTGGTGTCTCTCTCCATCATATCCTATACTGTTGCTGTGTCTGTGTCTTGTCTGTGTCTCTCTCCATCACCAGAAAATGTTGAGGGTTAGGCCAATACAACATTCACAACATGACAACACAACTACATAACACCATTAAATACAGTTGAGGGTTACTACAATACAACATGACAACACAACTACATAACACCATTAAATACAGTTGAGGGTTACTACAATACCACATGACAACACAACTACATAACACCATTAAATACAGTTGATGGTTACTACAATACAACATGACAACACAACTACATAACACCATTAAATACAGTTGAGGGTTACTACAATACAACATGACAACATGACAACACAACTACATAACACCATTAAATACAGTTGAGGGTTACTACAATACAACATGACAACACAACTACATAACACCATTAAATACAGTTGAGGGTTACTACAATACAACATGACAACACAACTACATAACACCATTAAATACAGTTGACGGTTACTACAATACCACATGACAACACAACTACATAACACCATTAAATACAGTTGAGGGTTACTACAATACAACATGACAACACAACTACATAACACCATTAAATACAGTTGAGGGTTACTACAATACAACATGACAACACAACTACATAACACCATTAAATACAGTTGAGGGTTACTACAATACAACATGACAACACAACTACATAACACCATTAAATACAGTTGAGGGTTACTACAATACAACATGACAACACAACTACATAACACCATTAAATACAGTTGGAATGTAGTTAGAACTCAAAGTGTTTCCATCAAACAGAAAAACAACAATCAACACATTTAGATTTCTAAATCTGGATCAACACATTTAGATTTCTAGATGCTGTACTTTGCTGTTTCATTACCCAGACAGCTGTTTAAGGTCAGACCAAGGCAGAGTGTAGTATCAGTACTTAGGGGTCATAGTTCAGATCAGTGGTCATGGTTAATATGCATGGACTAGAAAACAAACTTTAAAGCCATTTTTTCTCAGATTCCCTGTTTGTGTAGATGCTGTTTGTCTTTGTAGGACAGTAGTTCAGTTGGCTGTTTGTCTTTGTAGGACAGTAGTTCAGGTGGCTGTTTGTGTAGATGCTGTTTGTCTTTTAGGACAGTAGTTCAAGTGGCTGTTTGTGTAGATGCTGTTTGTCTTTTGTCTTTGTAGGACAGTAGTTCAGGTGGCTGTTTGTGTAGATGCTGTTTGTCTTTGTAGGACAGTAGTTCAGGTGGCTGTTTGTGTAGATGCTGTTTGTCTTTTTAGGACAGTAGTTCAAGTGGCTGTTTGTGTAGATGCTGTTTGTCTTTTTAGGACAGTAGTTCAGGTGGCTGTTTGTGTAGATGCTGTTTGTCTTTTTAGGACAGTAGTTCAGGTGGCTGTTTGTGTAGATGCTGTTTGTCTCTGTAGGACAGTAGTTCAGGTGCCTGTTTGTGTAGATGCTGTTTGTCTCTGTAGGGCAGTAGTTCAGGTGGCTGTTTGTGTAGATGCTGTTTGTCTTTGTAGGACATTAGTTCAGGTGGCTGTTTGTGTAGATGCTGTTTGTCTTTAGTTCAGGTGGCTGTTTGTGTAGATGCTGTTTGTCTACAGTAGTTCAGTTCAGGTGGCTGTTTGTCTCTTGTAGGACAGTAGTTCAGGTGGCTGTTTGTCTCTTTGTAGGACAGTAGTTCAGGTGGCTGTTTGTGTAGATGCTGTTTGTCTCTGTTTGTCTAGGACAGTAGTTCAGGTGGCTGTTTGTGTAGATGCTGTTTGTCTCTGTAGACAGTAGTTCAGGTGGCTGTCTTTGTGGACAGTAGTTCATGCTGTTTGTCTCTGTTTGTGTGTCTCTGTAGGACAGTAGTTCAGGTGGCTGTTTGTGTAGATGCTGTTTGTCTCTGTAGGACAGTAGTTCAGGTGGCTAGTTCAGGTGGCTGTGTCTCTGTAGGACAGTAGTTCAGGTGGCTGTTTGTGGAGATGCTGTTTGTCTTTGTAGGACAGTAGTTCAGGTGGCTGTTTGTGTAGTTCTGATGCTGTTTGTCTTTGTCTTTGTAGGACAGTAGTTCAGGTGGCTGTTTGTGTAGATGCTGTTTGTCTTTGTAGGACAGTAGTTCAGGTGGCTGTTTGTGTAGATGCTGTTTGTCTTTGTAGGACAGTAGTTCAGGTGGCTGTTTGTGTAGATGCTGTTTGTCTTTGTAGGACAGTAGTTCAGGTGGCTGTTTGTGGAGATGCTGTTTGTCTTTGTAGGACAGTAGTTCAGTAGGACAGTAGTTCAGGTGGCTGTTTGTGTAGATGCTGTTTGTCTTTGTGTAGTTCAGGTGGCTGTTTGTGTTTTGTCTTTGTAGGACAGTAGTTCAGGTGGCTGTTTGTCTTTGTAGGACAGTAGTTCAGGTGGCTGTTTGCTGTTTGCCTCTGTAGGACAGTAGTTCAGGTGGCTGTTTGTGTAGATGCTGTTTGTCTTTGTAGGACAGTAGTTCAGGTGGCTGTTTGTGTAGATGCTGTTTGTCTTTGTAGGACAGTAGTTCAGGTGGCTGTTTGTGTAGATGCTGTTTGTCTTTGTAGGACAGTAGTTCAGGTGGCTGTTTGTGTAGATGCTGTTTGTCTTTGTAGGACAGTAGTTCAGGTGGCTGTTTGTCTGGCTTTTGTCTTTGTAGGACAGTAGCTCAGGTGGCTGTTTGTCTTTGTAGGACAGTAGTTCAGGTGGCTGTTTGTCTTTGTAGGACAGTAGTTCAGGTGGCTGTTTGTCTTTGTAGGACAGTAGTTCAGGTGGCTGTTTGTGTAGATTCTGTTTGTCTTTGTAGGACAGTAGTTCAGGTGGCTGTTTGTGTAGATGCTGTTTGTCTCTGTAGGACAGTAGTTCAGGTGGCTGTTTGTGTAGATGCTGTTTGTCTCTGTAGGACAGTAGTTCAGGTGGCTGTTTGTGTAGATGCTGTTTGTCTCTGTAGGACAGTAGTTCAGGTGGCTGTTTGTGTAGATGCTGTTTGTCTTTGTAGGACAGTAGTTCAGGTGGCTGTTTGTGTAGATGCTGTTTGTCTTTGTAGGACAGTAGTTCAGGTGGCTGTTTGTGTAGATGCTGTTTGTCTTTGTAGGACAGTAGTTCAGGTGGCTGTTTGTGGAGATGCTGTTTGTCTTTGTAGGACAGTAGTTCAGGTGGCTGTTTGTCTTTAGTTCAGGACAGTAGTTCAGGTAGCTGTTTGTGTAGGACAGTGTTCTGTTTTGTCTTTGTAGGAGTTCAGGTAGCTGTTTGTGTAGATTGTTTGCCTCTGTAGGTGGCTGTTGTGATGCTGTTTGTCTTTGTAGAGATGCTGTTTGTCTTTGTAGGACAGTAGTTCAGGTAGCTGTTTGTCTCTGTAGGACAGTAGTTCAGGTGGCTGTTTGTCTCTGTAGGACAGTAGTTCAGGTGGCTGTTTGAGTAGATGCTGTTTGTCTTTGTAGCACAGTAGTTCAGGTGGCTGTTTGTGTAGATGCTGTTTGTCTTTGTAGGACAGTAGTTCAGGTGTCTGTTTGTGTAGATGCTGTTTGTCTTTGTAGGACAGTAGTTCAGGTGGCTGTTTGTCTTTGTAGGACAGTAGTTCGGGTGGCTGTTTGTCTTTGTAGGACAGTAGCTCAGGTGGCTGTTTGTCTTTGTAGGACAGTAGTTCAGGTGGCTGTTTGTCTTTGTAGGACAGTAGTTCAGGTGGCTGTTTGTCTTTGTAGGACAGTAGTTCAGGTGGCTGTTTGTGTAGATTCTGTTTGTCTTTGTAGGACAGTAGTTCAGGTGGCTGTTTGTGTAGATGCTGTTTGTCTCTGTAGGAGTAGTTCAGGTGTCTGTTTGTGTAGATGCTGTTTGTCTCTGTAGGACAGTAGTTCAGGTCTGTTTGTGTAGATGCTGTTTGTCTTTGTAGGACAGTAGTTCAGGACAGTAGTTCAGTGGCTGTTTGTGTAGATGCTGTTTGTCTTTGTAGGACAGTAGTTCAGTTGGCTGTTTGTCTTTGTAGGACAGTAGTTCAGGTGGCTGTTTGTGTAGACAGTAGTTCAGGTGGCTGTTTGTCTTTGTAGGACAGTAGTTCAGGTGTGTTTGTGTAGATGCTGTTTGTCTTTGTAGGACAGTAGACAGTAGTTCAGGTGGTCTGTTTTCAGTGTAGATGCTGTTTGTCTTTGTAGGACAGTAGTTCAGTTGTTTGTGTAGATGCAGGTAGTTCAGGTGGCTGTTTGTGTAGATGCTGTTTGTCTTTGTAGATGCTGTTTGTCTTTGTAGGACAGTAGTTCAGGTGGCTGTTTGTCTCTGTTTGTCTCTGTAGGACAGTAGTTCAGGTGGCTGTTTGTCTCTTGTAGGACAGTAGTTCAGGTGGCTGTTTGTCTCTGTAGGACAGTAGTTCAGGTGGCTGTTTGTCTCTTTGTAGGACAGTAGTTTAGGTGGCTGTTTGTGTAGATGCTGTTTGTCTCTGTAGGACAGTAGTTCAGGTGGCTGTTTGTCTCTGTAGGACAGTAGTTCAGGTGGCTGTTTGTGTAGATGCTGTTTGTCTTTGTAGGACAGTAGGACAGGACAGTAGTTCAGGTGGCTGTTTGTCTGCTGTAGGACAGTAGCTGTTTGTAGATGCTGTTTGTCTTTGCTTTTGTAGGACAGTAGTTCAGGTGGCTGTTTGTGTAGATGCTGTTTGTCTTTGTAGGACAGTAGTTCAGGTGGCTGTTTGTGTAGGACAGTAGTTCAGCTGTTTGTCTTTGTAGGACAGTAGTTCAGGTGGCTGTTTGTGGAGATGTCTTTGTCTTTGGACAGTAGTTCAGGTAGCTGTTTGTGTAGATGCTGTTTGCCTCTGTAGGACAGTAGTTTAGGTGGCTGTTTGTGGAGATGCTGTTTGTCTTTGTAGGACAGTAGTTCAGGTAGCTGTTTGTCTCTGTCAGTAGTTCAGGTGGCTGTTTGTCTCTGTAGGACAGTAGTTCAGGTGGCTGTTTGTGTAGATGCTGTTTGTCTTTGTAGCACAGTAGTTCAGGTGGCTGTTTGTGTAGATGCTGTTTGTCTTTGTAGGACAGTAGTTCAGGTGTCTGTTTGTGTAGATGCTGTTTGTCTCTGTAGGACAGTAGTTCAGGTGGCTGTTTGTCTTTGTAGGACAGTAGTTCGGGTGGCTGTTTGTCTTTGTAGGACAGTAGCTCAGGTGGCTGTTTGTCTTTGTAGGACAGTAGTTCAGGTGGCTGTTTGTCTTTGTAGGACAGTAGTTCAGGTGGCTGTTTGTCTTTGTAGGACAGTAGTTCAGGTGGCTGTTTGTGTAGATGCTGTTTGTCTTTGTAGGACAGTAGTTCAGGTGGCTGTTTGTGTAGATGCTGTTTGTCTCTGTAGGACAGTAGTTCAGGTGGCTGTTTGTGTAGATGCTGTTTGTCTTTGTAGGACAGTAGTTCAGGTGGCTGTTTGTCTCTGTAGGACAGTAGTTCAGGTGGCTGTTTGTGTAGATGCTGTTTGTCTCTGTAGGACAGTAGTTCAGGTGGCTGCCCTTGCACTTAGTCTGCCTCCTGTCCCTCCCATCATCATGGTTACACCTTCCTGAAAACAAAGCATGACTCCATACTTTGCTGAAACCTGTTCTTCCAGTTCATGTCCTTCAAGACTAGAATGTTCCAATGTGGTTACCCAAAGAGATGACAAGATAGTTCACACATTCCTCCTCCAGGGTTACTGTCAAACAGATATGTGACATTTCTGGTTGGTCCATAACATGAGGATGTTTTTCTGCAGTGAGAATGTAATGCAAGTCAAGGTGTCATTGGATGAATGTCAACAAGGTTTATAACCAACATTGTTAAACTAAATGTTGTAATTGAGAAAGAATTGTAAAGTTTTATTGTCACATGCAGTGAAAAGTGTTGTTTTACAGGGTCAACCATAGTAGTACGGTTCCACTAGAGCAAAATAGGGTTAAGTGCCTTGCTTAACGGCACATAGACAGATTTTCACCTTGACGGCTAGGGTATTCGAACCAGTGACCTTTCGGTTACTGGCCCAACCCTCTAATCGCAAGCAATCTGACCATACTATACCAGTTCATATTTGTCCCCAACAGTTTGATTATTAGAATGTGATAAAAAAGGAAGCAAATGGTGTGTTTTAGGACCATGTGGACACCTCCTAGTGGTGGGGTTGTTAGGAGTGTTTATCAGACCATGTGGACACCTCCTAGTGGTGGGGTTGTTAGGAGTGTTAATCAGACCATGTGGACACCTCCTAGTGGTCTGGTTGTTAGGAGTGTTTATCAGACCATGTGGATACCTCCTAGTGGTGGGGTTGTTAGGAGTGTTTATCAGACCATGTGGACATCTCCTAGTGGTCTGGTTGTTAGGAGTGTTTATCAGACCATGTGGACACCTCCTAGTGGTCTGGTTGTTAGGAGTGTTTATCAGACCATGTGGACACCTCCTAGTGGTGGGGTTGTTAGGAGTGTTAATCAGACCATGTGGACATCTCCTAGTGGTCTGGTTGTTAGGAGTGTTTATCAGACCATGTGGACATCTCCTAGTGGTCTGGTTGTTAGGAGTGTTTATCAGACCATGTGGACACCTCCTAGTGGTCTGGTTGTTAGGAGTGTTTATCAGACCATGTGGACACCTCCTAGTGGTCTGGTTGTTAGGAGTGTTTATCAGACCATGTGGACATCTCCTAGTGGTCTGGTTGTTAGGAGTGTTTATCAGACCATGTGGACACCTCCTAGTGGTCTGGTTGTTAGGAGTGTTTATCAGACCATGTGGACACCTCCTAGTGGTGGGGTTGTTAGGAGTGTTAATCAGACCATGTGGACATCTCCTAGTGGTCTGGTTGTTAGGAGTGTTTATCAGACCATGTGGACATCTCCTAGTGGTCTGGTTGTTAGGAGTGTTTATCAGACCATGTGGACACCTCCTAGTGGTCTGGTTGTTAGGAGTGTTTATCAGACCATGTGGACACCTCCTAGTGGTCTGGTTGTTAGGAGTGTTTATCAGACCATGTGGACACCTCCTAGTGGTGGGGTTGTTAGGAGTGTTAATCAGACCATGTGGACATCTCCTAGTGGTCTGGTTGTTAGGAGTGTTTATCAGACCATGTGGACACCTCCTAGTGGTCTGGTTGTTAGGAGTGTTTTGTCGTGGAAATTTCCTCTATTTACCAAATCATGAGAGCAAACCACACACAAGTCAGAGTTTATAAAAGTCCATCTTTAATTATATGATCTCTATCACCACCCTGTGACTCTCAGATCAATTCAGTGTCTATCCATGAATTCTCTGAGAGCCCCCTCTCATTGCAAATGAGATCCTTTAATAGCAAAGAACACACATAGTCAGACAGCATAGACATAATACATCGTTCAGCTTTGTCTCCTTACTCAAACCCCAGAACCATAAACCAATCCTCCATATCAACAGGCATATATCAAATTATCATTTAGATACAACCAACTCTAAATACAACCAATCCTATCTTGACAAGATCAGAGACACTCTGACTGGCACACAGACATCGTGGAGCCAAGAGATATGTTTACACATGATGATACTTTGACCTCTCCCCTCTCTGCGGTCCAAGCAACTTAGTCTTGACATAGAACAGATACTGCAACCTCGCCACAGTATTATACAAAAATAACATTCTGATGTGATGAGAAGTCATTTACAGACATTTGTTGAATATAAAACATCTTACATATGTTACCAACAAATTCTGATTCTTCCACGACAACCTCTTCAATCAACCTGATACCACAAAAGTATAAACAATTTAATGGCACAGTTGACCAACCCCCCACTCTCAGGCACTGCATCTTCTGGCGTCTCTTTCGTTTTTCTTCAGATAGCTTTACAGTTCAAAGTGGACGGCCCATGATAATGTCCCAATTTCAATGTCTCATCTTTACCACTCATGTCTTGTCCATTCGTCAACCAATATACCAGCATCATAAGAAAATGTTAGAACAGATCTTTCTCCGTGATCACTCCAAGTGGACTCTCACAGTATGAGAGAAACATGAAAGAAAAGCAGTTGATAGCTTAGATCTGATACTGTACACCAATTTCTGGCTTGGTTCTTTTCTCTCGGTAGAAGTGGTTAGGAAAGCCTCCTTCAATGCCTTTGTCTCTCTTCTTCAGCCAGTTAGAGGGGTATTGAGGTACACACACCATTCAGTCCAATTATCTCTTCCATGCATTAAGATACCGTCTGATGTCACTTTTCATGATAACCTCGAAAGAACAGATCAGAACAATAGTTTAGTTCAGTTCATTAACTACATGATCAATTATTACTTTTACCAATTATTCTTAATACACATATCTAAACATATTTCACAGAGAATATCAAAACATTCTATTGAAACTATTCTTTCAAATTGGTTTATACTCCCCATCTCACTGTCAACTCCATCATAGAGCCAAGGATCAAAAAGTTAGACCTATATCCCTCGGGAATAGAACAAAACAAACACAACAATACAATACAATACACTCAACAATACAATACACTCCTTCACATATCACTTAAGGTGTATAACTTCAATTCAAACCCTCAAAAAACTGAATCCTCCCCCCCATTTTACACACATCTCTCCGTATGAGAGTAATGTAAATCCCATGTCTCCTTCAATTTCCATCCATCCCGGAAGAAAGAATCCTACTCAAACACATCAGAATACAATGTTTAATTAAGTTAAATCAACTCCTAAAACAAACCATAAACAAATAAACCCCTTTAATCAGAAATCTAATAATTTCAACCTATTGATATACATTTTGTAAAAACTATCCTGATTTTAACAAATCTTTCAAAAGTTGGTGCTGTCTCAGCGTAAAAATCAAAACAAACTTTTTTTTTACCATTCATATCCACAAAGCTTTCATTCCCCAAAGGTCAATACTGTTCAGCACATCCATTAATGATCTTCCTTTAGTCTGTACAGGGTCTGAAGTTCCAATGTATGCAGATGATACAGTGATAAATTCATGCAAATAACAAACTACACAAGAACTCACTACTATAATGGTTCAGATGACAAAATTGCTCAGAGACTCATGTTTACATCTCAATAAAATAAAACACAGTCTGCATGTTCCTCAAAAACCAACTACTACTAAAAAGCTCCTGGTGGTATCTGATTTTAAGTGCCAAGGCATCATACTTGATTCCAACCTCTCTTTTAAAAAGCAAATTATAAAGGGACTCAAATACAAAATTCAACCTAGCTAATTACCCAAACCATATGAAATTGTTTTGACTATTGCGGTAACAACACTATAATTCAAATATATGATACTCCCCCACGTTAACATACTAGTTTACTAGTTTGGCCCAAGTTTGCTTTTCAACATTCATACCCATTTAGTCTTCTGTCAACAGGTTGGCGTACTATTCAATCCAGCAATCATCTTTAATGACCTGACATTGTTCCACATAATGGAAACATGCTATAACGTTAGACTACATGAACTTTCCTGCTCAAATTAACTGGTGTTACTTAAACAATCAAACCAAGAATCAATAACCATCAGAATCTATCCTTACGATGTTTTATGATTCAGACATCCAGTCTCCCAATTCTCAGAACAATACAGTAAATATAAACGCCACAAATCTCTGATGCCCACCTAGCGAATCAGCTGCTAGAAATACAGAAAAAAATGTACCTGAACAACGGTCAAAACAATTAGAGTAAGGTTATTGTATATTCAAACTAATAACGCAAATTTACGTTATTCTACAACAATCTACCTGCCTCCAGCAACTTTCCCTGACAATTAGTAGCCAACATAGCAACTAACTCTCTTCCTTCTTTTTCCCCCAGTTGGGTAAAAATATAACCCCTCTCATTTCAACGTTTTTCCTTACCTCTATCGTAAGATTAAAAACCCCAACTTTATAACTTCCTCTTCTCTTTGCTCTTCACACTTATGAGAATGTATCCTATTTCTTTAAAAATAACACGCAGCGCCAAAATTATAACATGCGTCAGTCAATCTATAAGAATGAAAAACACTTTGGTAACCACTTTCCATTGCCATTCTCTCCCCGCTATTATTCAGAATTTCTTTAACTTAGGTAACTGTCTTCTCTATTGATACAGTAATTTAAATACGACCCAATTCTCAATACATTATTCCAGCAGATCATTTAGTGAACAGACATCGTCTCGCATCAGAATTCACTTCGTTATTATTTTAAGTTGAATTAGTCTATCAATTTAACCTAAACAATCTATTGAAAACATTAAATTTATCTCTTATACAAACACTAGCGACCATAACTTTCCAGGCAAAACATACAAATAGATTATTTACAATCAAAAACTCTGAATTCAGCCAGCGCCATGACTGGGAATGGAACTCGGGCATCCCGCGTGGCAGGCGAGAATCCTACCACTGAACCACCAAAGCATGTAAATGACTAACATTCTCCAGAAATAAACACACTTTACAAGTAAAATCAAGACACGTCACTATCAGCAATTCCCAGAAAAATAATAGCCCAAATTGAATAGTACAAACGTTACTCCAGCTATGATTCTCAAATGCCAAATGAATAGATTAGCAATCAAAGAATAAAATCGACACTAATGACTAGGAAGCAGATATTGCGCCTTTTAATAAAAGTAGATTATGTTTACTTATGCAACGTCTTTCAATTACTTTACTACATCACATTAATCACTCAATGATAATTAGTTTGATGGAAAACTTTAGGCTTTGTACAACATTATAAATTACATCGAGCATCCTCGAATTCTCTTTAACTTTATGGAAAACAGGTTATTCAATAAATCCCGCAACTTCTCTCATACTGGGAAGAAAAATTATAACATGTTCAGACCTTAAGGGCAGTTTAATTTAACATGTTTAACCCAGACGAAGATAATCCAATATGCGTTTTATAGTTACATCGTTAGGGTAAGATAACCAAAAGTGGACACACTCTAATCAGTTTCTAGAGCTCAATTTCCCAGATTTTGTAGATTATTTTAATAGTGCTTAAAAACTTCATCAATTATCCATTTAAGATATCAACTCAAAACCTACGTACGTCTACGAATGGGTGGTTTAAATTGTATCTAATCGTTCTCAGCATTACTTTCTCAACTCTCTAGTAATTGATTATACACACATACAATTTATCATAATTTCAAATAATTCACAGAATCCATATAAATCTTAAGAAATCTTAGGTACTCACACAGAACTTTAAGGATCATCCACACAGGATTGGTCAGATGTTCACACAGAACTTTAAGGATCATCCACACAGGATTGGTCAGATGATCGCACAGAACTTTAAGGATCATCCACACAGGATTGGTCAGATGTTCGCACAGAACTTTAAGGATCATCCACACAGGATTGGTCAGATGTTCACACAGAACTTTAAGGATCATCCACACAGGATTGGTCAGATGTTCACACAGAACTTTAAGGATCATCCACACAGGATTGGTCAGATGTTCGCACAGAACTTTAAGGATCATCCACACAGGATCAGATGATCACACAGAACTTTCAGGATCACCCACACAGGATTGGTCAGATGATCACATAGAACTGGTCAGAGTCCACACAGAACATCAGAAAAAGGTTTGTAATCACTGCCAAAGGTGCTTCAAAGTACTGAAAAGTGCTAAAAATGTGCTAGAAATGTTTATTCATGCACACAACAGTTTTATGTGGAGGCAAAAATAAACAACCTCTTTTCACTTGGTTTATCTGTGATTTCAGATCAAAAGTAGGTTTTGTGCATTGAGTCAACCCTACCCCGCTCACACAGAACGGTCCGACAACTATTACCTAGTGATCCCATAACAAAATACTCACACAGAGTAACCCAGGGCATACCTGGCTAGCACATTTAAAATAATTGGAATTCACCACATCTGAGGGTCACTTAGACAAATCACACAGACGCACAGAATGAGGTCCTTCTTCCAATAGGGCTTCACCAAATTTCGTGTTTCACCAAGAACACATAGTCCCCTTTGGCTCCTCACCCCAACAGACGACCTCACCAAATCCCCACTGTGATCAATTCAGTGTCAGGAGGGCTCTTGGTCACTGGCAACCGGACAGTGCAGAGTATCTTTTGAGTCCACAAAACCCCCAGATTACTCTCCTCTGACTCGGCCCTGCTTACGCCACCAAGGTGCCTTCCTTACAAAGGAATTCACGCTCAGAGTATACGTAACAGGCATAATTAAAAAACTCGACTTCAAATCTGTGTGTGGTTCGCTCACCTTTTTCTTTAAAAAAAACTCAGTTCGAGATGTGGTATCCACTCGGCTCGCTTCCTCTTAGATCAAAGGTTGGTCCATCTGCTTCGTTCCCGAAGTGTGGTTCTCCCTGAGATCCCAAGTTTAGGGATCCCTCGTGCACAATTTATTTACCTAGATCGTAGGAACGGTCACCGAGTGAAGATTCACATCCCCTCCTCGTCGCCAAATGTCGTGGAAATGTCCTCTATTTACCAAATCATGAGCGCAAGCCACACACAAGTCAGAGTTAGTTATCAAAGTCCATCTTTAATTATATGAGCTCCATCACAACCCTGTGACTCTCAGGCAATTCAGTTTCTATCAATGAATTCTCTGAGAGCCCCCTTACACATTGCAACTGAGATCCTTTAATAGCAAAGAACACACATAGTCAGACAGCATAGACATAATAAATCGTTCAGCTTTGTCTCCTTACTCAAACCCTAGAACCATAAACCAATCCTCCATATCAACAGGCATATATCAAATTGTCATTTAGATACAACCAATTCTAAATACAACCAATCCTGGACAAGCTCACGGGGAGCATAGAATGATTCCAGACACTGCCATCCTCCTTTCCCTGATGGGAAAAGTAGGGAGTGACTGGCACACACACACAGTGGAGCAAAAGATATGTTTACACATGATGATCCCTTGACCTCTCCCCTCTCTGCGGTCCAAGCAACTTAGTCTTGACATAGAACAGATAACTGCAACCCCGCCACAGTATTATACAAAAATACCATTCTGATGAGAAGTAACTTACAAACATATGATGAATATAAAACATCTTACCTATGTTACCAACCAATTCTGATTATTCCCCAACAAATGATAATGAGGCAATCAGTAGAGTAAAAACCCACAACAGTAGTTATGATGAGACAATCAGTAGGTTAAACCCACAACAGTAGTTATGATGAGACAATCAGTAGGTTAAACCCACAACAGTAGTTATGATGAGACAATCAGTAGGTTAAACCCACAACAGTAGTTATGATGAACAGACAATCAGTAGAGTAAAAACCCACAACAGTAGTTATGATGAACAGACAATCAGTAGGTTAAACCCACAACAGTAGTTATGATGAACAGGTTAAACCCACAACAGTAGTTATGATGAACAGACAATCAGTAGGTTAAACCCACAACAGTAGTTATGATGAACAGACAATCAGTAGGTTAAACCCACAACAGTAGTTATGATGAGACAATCAGTAGGTAAAACCCACAACAGTAGTTAAGAGCGTCTGCTAAATGACTTAAATGTAAATGTAAATGATGAGACAATCAGTAGGTTAAACCCACGACAGTAGTTATGATGAACAGACAATCAGTAGGTTAAACCCACAACAGTAGTTATGATGAACAGACAATCAGTAGGTTAAACCCACACCAGTAGTTATGATGAGACAATCAGTAGGTTAAACCCACAACAGTAGTTATGATGAACAGACAATCAGTAGGTTAAACCCACAACAGTAGTTATGATGAACAGACAATCAGTAGGTTAAACCCACAACAGTAGTTATGATGAGACAATCAGTAGGTTAAACCCACAACAGTAGTTATGATGAGACAATCAGTAGGTTAAACCCACAACAGTAGTTATGATGAACAGACAATCAGTAGGTTAAACCCACAACAGTAGTTATGATGAACAGACAATCAGTAGGTTAAACCCACAACAGTAGTTATGATGAGACAATCAGTAGGTTAAACCCACAACAGTAGTTATGATGAACAGACAATCAGTAGGTTAAACCCACAACAGTAGTTATGATGAACAGACAATCAGTAGGTTAAACCCACAACAGTAGTTATGATGAGACAATCAGTAGGTTAAACCCACAACAGTAATTATTTTATGGTTTCAGTTGCAGATAACCAGCTGTCAATTGTTGTTGTGCTGCAAATCAAATCCAATGTTATTTTATGGTTTCCGAATAACAACAGGTACCATGAAATACCTTACAGTGAAATGCTGAATACAACAGGTACCATGAAATACCTTACAGTGAAATGCTGAATACAACAGGTACCATGAAATACCTTACAGTGAAATGCTGACTACAACAGGTACCATGAAATACCTTACAGTGAAATGCTGAATACAACAGGTACCATGAAATACCTTACAGTGAAATGCTGAATACAACAGGTACCATGAAATACCTTACAGTGAAATGCTGAATACAACAGGTACCATGAAATACCTTACAGTGAAATGCTGAATACAACAGGTACCATGAAATACCTTACAGTGAAATGCTGAATACAACAGGTACCATGAAATACCTTACAGTGAAATGCTGAATACAACAGGTACCATGAAATACCTTACAGTGAAATGCTGAATACAACAGGTACCATGAAATACCTTACAGTGAAATGCTGAATACAACAGGTACCATGAAATACCTTACAGTGAAATGCTGAATACAACAGGTACCATGAAATACCTTACAGTGAAATGCTGAATACAACAGGTACCAAATAATTAAATAATTATAATTAATAATCAAATAATTAAAGAGCAAATAATAAAATGTGATTAGAATAGAATAAAAGTAACAAATAATTAAAGAGCAAAGTAGAAAAACCTGCATTTGCAGAAAGGAGCCCAAGGCACCTTGATTACATAGATCACACAGAGGAGAGGTTATGGTTTTCATTAAATGATGTTTTCTAGGTGGAAGGTGAACCCTGTTTATGAGATTATAATGTATCAGCTGGTGATTAGGATTGTTAGATGAACCCACTAAGTTCCTGATGAATTCCTCTTCAGCAGCTACTTCCATGGGGATTTCAATGTCCTTCACCAAGGTCAGACACAGTGATTTCAATGTCCTTCACCAAGGTCAGATGACCCTCAGTCAACAGTCTCTTTGGTGCATCTTCACTCTGTAGCCACATTCTAGTCTGTCTCTTATGATGTCATTTAGAACACCATTCAACTCAGTGTTCTGATAGGTTCTTTACTGCAGCAGCAAACATTGGTCCTGATTCTCCCTCTTCCTGATGGTCCTGTGGAACCTGAACCTTTCAGTATTAACTAGTGGTTCTGGTGAAACATGTCCTTTCAGTATTAACTAGTGGTTCTGGTGAAACAGGTCCTTTCAGTATTAACTAGTGGTTCTGGTGAAACAGGTCCTTTCATTATTAACTAGTGGTTCTGGTGAAACAGGTCCTTTCAGTATTAACTAGTGGTTCTGGTGAAACAGGTCCTTTCAGTATTAACTAGTGGTTCTGGTGAAACAGGTCCTTTCAGTATTAACTAGTGGTTCTGGTGAAACAGGTCCTTTCAGTATTAACTAGTGGTTCTGGTGAAACAGGTCCTTTCAGTATTAACTAGTGGTTCTGGTGAAACAGGTCCTTTCAGTATTAACTAGTGGTTCTGGTGAAACAGGTCCTTTCAGTATTAACTAGTGGTTCTGGTGAAACATGTCCTTTCAGTATTAACTAGTGGTTCTGGTGAAACATGTCCTTTCAGTATTAACTAGTGGTTCTGGTGAAACAGGTCCTTTCAGTATTAACTAGTGGTTCTGGTGAAACAGGTCCTTTCAGTATTAACTAGTGGTTCTGGTGAAACAGGTCCTTTCAGTATTAACTAGTGGTTCTGGTGAAACAGGTCCTTTCAGTATTAACTAGTGGTTCTGGTGAAACAGGTCCTTTCAGTATTAACTAGTGGTTCTGGTGAAACATGTCCTTTCAGTATTAACTAGTGGTTCTGGTGAAACAGGTCCTTTCTGTATTAACTAGTGGTTCTGGTGAAACAGGTCCTTTCAGTATTAACTAGTGGTTCTGGTGAAACAGGTCCTTTCAGTATTAACTCAGTGGTTCTGGTGAAACAGGTCCTTTCAGTATTAACTAGTGGTTCTGGTGAAACATGTCCTTTCAGTATTAACTAGTGGTTCTGGTGAAACATGTCCTTTCAGTATTAACTAGTGGTTCTGGTGAAAACAGGTCCTTTCAGTATTAACTAGTGGTTCTGGTGAAACAGGTCCTTTCAGTATTAACTAGTGGTTCTGGTGAAACAGGTCCTTTCAGTATTAACTAGTGGTTCTGGTGAAACAGGTCCTTTCAGTATTAACTAGTGGTTCTGGTGAAACAGGTCCTTTCAGTATTAACTAGTGGTTCTGGTGAAACAGGTCCTTTCAGTATTAACTAGTGGTTCTGGTGAAACAGGTCCTTTCAGTATCTTCACAACATCCCCATACGTCTTATTACCTGTTCTGTCTGGATGTAACAGGCTGACTAGTAAATTACATGTCTTTGGCCCCATTACACTAAAAACTATAAGCACAATGATGTCCTCATCAATGTAATTTGCAAGAACAGAATATTCAAACCTTTCTGTATATGAGCTCGACTGTCCAATGGTACCAACAATTCCAGACATTTTTCATTATTCAATAGGCTCCTGATTGTCACTCACTTCAGTATTGTCCTCAACCACAGCAATAATTTCCTCAGTCACGTGATCTTTATTCACTTCGCTCATTTAGCAGTTTTAAATTCCAAAGTTCTTTGGTTTAAGTGTAATTAATGTCCTTTCTTTTAATCACTGTATATTCCTCCCTTTTTAATCAAATTGTTTTCCCGCTCCGACATCCGTCTCGGGTCCTTTTCTGCCCTTCATGATGGGTGATTCCTTCCGGAGACACCTGAAACCCCACCTCTTTCAGGAATACCTAGGATAGGATAAAGTAATCCTTCTCACCCCCTTAAAAGATTTAGATGCACTATTGTAAAGTGGCTGTTCCACTGGATGTCTTAAGGTGAACGCACCAATTTGTAAGTCGCTCTGGATAAGAGCGTCTGCTAAATGACTTAAATGTAAATGTAAAATGATAACTCTCTCTGTTAGCTCCACTTCCCTCCATGATGATGTTAACTCTCTCTGTTAGCTCCACTTCCCTCCATGATGATGTTAACTCTCTCTGTTAGCTCCACTTCCCTCCATGATGATGTTAACTCTCTCTGTTAGCTCCACTTCCCTCCATGATGATGTTAACTCTCTCTGTTAGCTCCACTTCCCTCCATGATGATGTTAACTCTCTCTGTTAGCTCCACTTCCCTCCATGATGATGTTAACTCTCTCTGTTAGCTCCACTTCCCTCCATGATGATGTTAACACTTCCCTCCATGATGATGTTAACTCTCTCTGTTAGCTCCACTTCCCTCCATGATGATGTTAACTCTCTCTGTTAGCTCCACTTCCCTCCATGATGATGTTAACTCTCTCTGTTAGCTCCACTTCCCTCCATGATGATGTTAACTCTCTCTGTTAGCTCCACTTCCCTCCATGATGATGTTAACTCCTCTGTTAGCTCCACTTCCCTCCATGATGATGTTAACTCTCTCTGTTAGCTCCACTTCCCTCCATGATGATGTTAACTCTCTCTGTTAGCTCCACTTCCCTCCATGATGATGTTAACTCTCTCTGTTAGCTCCACTTCCCTCCATGATGATGTTAACTCTCTCTGTTAGCTCCACTTCCCTCCATGATGATGTTAACTCTCTCTGTTAGCTCCACTTCCCTCCATGATGATGTTAACTCTCTCTGTTAGCTCCACTTCCCTCCATGATGATGTTAACTCTCTCTGTTAGCTCCACTTCCCTCCATGATGATGTTTAACTCTCTCTGTTACCTCCACTTCCCTCCATGATGATGTTAACTCTCTCTGTTAGCTCCACTTCCCTCCATGATGATGTTAACTCTCTCTGTTAGCTCCACTTCCCTCCATGATGATGTTAACTCTCTCTGTTAGCTCCACTTCCCTCCATGATGATGTTAACTCTCTCTGTTAGCTCCACTTCCCTCCATGATGATGTTAACTCTCTCTGTTAGCTCCACTTCCCTCCATGATGATGTTAACTCTCTCTGTTAGCTCCACTTCCCTCCATGATGATGTTAACTCTCTCTGTTAGCTCCACTTCCCTCCATGATGATGGTAACTCTCTCTGTTAGCTCCACTTCCCTCCATGATGATGTTAACTCTCTCTGTTAGCTCCACTTCCCTCCATGATGATGTTAACTCTCTCTGTTAGCTCCACTTCCCTCCATGATGATGTTAACTCTCTCTGTTAGCTCCACTTCCCTCCATGATGATGTTAACTCTCTCTGTTAGCTCCACTTCCCTCCATGATGATGTTAACTCTCTCTGTTAGCTCCACTTCCCTCCATGATGATGTTAACTCTCTCTGTTAGCTCCACTTCCCTCCATGATGATGTTAACTCTCTCTGTTAGCTCCACTATGCACTTGCCTCTGCTAGTAATACACTGTGTTAACATGAGCCTTGACTGAACCACAGAAAATCAGTTTTAAACAGTTGTAAAAACCGACTCCTTCCAGACAGAATAGTTCCTGTTGTCAGGGTTTTCCTCTGGTGAAGTAGAGGAGGACCAAAACGCAGCGTGGTTATATTGACTCATGTTTAATAAAAACAGATAAACATGAACACTGCAAAACAATAAACGTGGAAAACCAAAAACAGCCCTATCTGGTGCAAAACAGGAACAATCACCCACAAACACACAGTGAAACCCAGGCTACCTAAGTATGATTCTCAATCAGAGACAACTAATGACACCTGCCTCTGATTGAGAACCATACTAGGCCGAAACATAGAAATACCCCAAAACATAGAAAAACAAACATAGACTGCCCACCCAACTCACGCCCTGACCATACTAAATAATGACAAAACAAAGGAAATAAAGGTCAGAACGTGACACCTGTAGATTCAGACTCATCGCCAATCTTTCGTTATGTTTTGTGGGTTTCATAACCAGGTCTGTATAACAATTCAATAATGATGAGACGGGAGACAGGAATCAGTTCAACCATTTATCTGGAACGTGATCATCTCAACACATACAAACCCCCATGATGCTCTGCTGCACAACCCCAATACACAACAAATACATCATACATAAGTAAAATGGACAGTAAACAAAACTCAGAGGACTTTAAATGTTCAGTTATAGAAAGTAGGACCATGGGACAGGGTCAGAAAGGTCATTGTGTTTGATACCTGGTTACAGAGGTGACATAAGGTCCATTATAACACAGTGAAGTAGAGGTGGGAGCTAAAAGCAGACATGGACAGTGAGACGGTGTGAGGAGGTCAGGGGTCAAACACTAGATCAGGACAGGTAGAAATGGCAGGGCTGGGAATAGACAGAGACACATTCTGATCATGGCTCAGAGGTGACCTGAGACACCCAATCAGAAGATGCCATAACAAAGTCCTGACCTGAGACACCCAATCAGAAGATGCCATAACAAAGTCCTGACCTGAGACACCCTGATCAGAAGATGCCATAACAAAGTCCTGACCTGAGACACCCAATCAGAAGATGCCATGCTACAAAGTCCTGACCTGAGACACCCAATCAGAAGATGCCATAACAAGTCCTGACCTGAGACACCCAATCAGAAGATGTCATAACAAAGTCCTGACCTGAGACACCCAATCAGAAGATGTCATAACAAAGTCCTGACCTGAGACACCCAATCAGAAGATGCCATAACAAAGTCCTGGCCTGAGACACCCAATCAGAAGATGTCATAGACACCCAATCAGAAGATGTCATAACAAAGTCCTGACCTGAGACACCCAATCAGAAGATGCCATAACAAAGTCCTGACCTGAGACACCCAATCAGAAGATGCCATAACAAAGTCCTGACCTGAGACACCCAATCAGAAGATGTCATAACAAAGTCCTGACCTGAGACACCCAATCAGAAGATGTCACAACAAAGTCTTGGCCATAACAAAGTCTTGTGTGTGACAGAGGGACACTGAGTCGCCATCCTCCCAAACCCAAAACCCTGGATAGAGGGGCTCAGTGAAATTGGAGGTGAATGTGATCAGGTGGGTCAGTGTGTCAGAGGAGGCTCTATAGAAGGACAGAGTTCCAGCTGGCCAGTCCAGATACACTCCTACTCTGTGGGGGCTGGAGGGGCAGACGTCTATGGTAGTGGGATTATTATTGTGACAGGCAGAGTAACTGTTGTCAGAGCAGAACAGACCTCAAATCTCTCTGGGTGATCAGGATACGGCTGCTTCTCTCTCCTCCATGTCACCTTTCTGTTCTCCTCAGACAGAGAGAGGAATCTGTTTACTGTGTTTAGGTCCAGTGTGAGATCACAGACATCTGATGGATGAGAACAGAAAGAGAGCAGAGAACAGAAAGAGCAGAGAGAACTCTGTTGCTATAGTGACCCTGCATTACAACACTATGTTGCTATAGTGACCCTGCATCACAACACTCTGTTGCTATAGTAACCCTGCATCACAACACTCTGTTGTACAAATTGTTTAATTCTATTTCACATATTTTATTGTTTTGTATTTCATCTCATATTTGTTTCATGTTTCAACCAGTCGCAGGTTAACATCAACCTGACAGAGGAAACGTAAAATCAATAACCAAACTGTTTTCACAATTAATGTCACAAATCCCGCCGAAGATGGTGCCTCTTCCTGTTCGGGCGGCGCTCGGCGGTCGTCTACTAGCTGATCCCCTTTTCTGTTTCATTTAGTTTAGTTGCACCTGTTTGTTGTTTGGGTTTTGGGCTGTTTAAACCCCGGAGGCCCGCTGGCTTTTCTGTTCATGTGGATTATTGTGGATTCCGTCTTTCTGGACAGTTCCGTCCTGTTTGTTGGGTTGCGCCCTTGTGTTTGGCCGTTACTCTGTTCTTGGAATATAGATCCACGTTTTGAACCCTGCTCTCTGCCTGACTCCTCCACCCAGAAGATCCACATGTTGAACCCTGCTCTCTGCCTGACTCCTCCACCCAGAAGATCCACGTTCTGAACCCTGCTCTCTGCCTGACTCCTCCACCCAGAAGATCCACGTGTTGAACCCTGCTCTCTGCGCCTGACTCCTCCACCCAGAAGATCCACATGTTGAACCCTGCTCTCTGCCTGACTCCTCCACCCAGAAGATCCACGTTTTGAACCCTGCTCTCTGCCCCTGACTCCTCCACCCAGAAGATCCACGTTCTGAACCCTGCTTTCTGCCTGACTCCTCCACCCAGAAGATCCACGTTTTGAACCCTGCTCTCTGCGCCTGACTCCTCCACCCAGAAGATCCACGTTTTGAACCCTGCTCTCTGCCCCTGACTGCTCCACCCAGAAGAACCACGTGTTGAACCCTGCTCTCTGCCCCTGACTCCTCCACCCAGAAGATCCACGTTTTGAACCCTGCTCTCTGCGCCTGACTCCTCCACCCAGAAGATCCACGTTTTGAACCCTGCTCTCTGCCTGACTCCTCCACCCAGAAGATCCACGTTCTGAACCCTGCTCTCTGCGCCTGACTCCTCCACCCAGAAGATCCACGTTTTGAGCCCTGCTCTCTGCCGGACTCCTCCACCCAGAAGATCCTCGTTTTGAACCCTGTTCTCTGCCTGACTCCTCCACCCAGAAGATCCTCGTTTTGAACCCTGCTCTCTGCCTGACTCCTCCACCCAGAAGATCCACGTTTTGAACCCTGCTCTCTGCGCCTGACTCCTCCACACAGAAGATCCTCGTTTTGAACCCTGCTCTCTGCCTGACTCCTCCACCCAGAAGCCTTTACAATTAACAAAATTGTTTTGACAATTAACAAGCTTTTTCTTGTTTCAAGTATGTTTTGTTATGAAAAGTACAATATATCCTTGTATACTTGTACAACTATGGAGTGTATGTCCATATATAATTGTACAATTTGTTATTCAACATAAAAGACAACAAATGATCACACGGGTGTTTTAAGTGTTATAAAACAGGAAGAGGTCCTCACAACTATAGGAAGACGCGCATGTGTGTGTGTCCAGTGTGTGTCCTGTGTGTGTGTGTTTGTCCAGTGAGTTTGTGTTTGTCCAATGTGTGTGTGTGTGTGTCCAGTGTGTGTGTTTGTCCAGTGAGTATGTGTGTGTCCAGCGTGTGTGTGTGTTCAGTGTGTGTCCAGTGTCTGTGTGTGTGTCCAGTGTGTGTGTGTGTTCAGTGTGTGTGTGTTTCAGGTTATTATTTACAGGGACACTGAGGAGTCAACCTCATAAACCCCAAACCCTGGACTGAGGGGCTCAGTGAATGTGGAGGTGAATGTGATCAGGTGGGTCAGTGTGTCAGAGGAGGCTCTATAGAAGGACAGAGTGCCGGCTGGCCAGTCCAGATACACTCCTACTCTGTGGGGGCTGGCGGGGGGGACGTCTATGGTAGTAGGTTTATTATTGTGCCTGGCTCTGTAACTGTCTGAGCAGAACAGACTCCAGGACTTGTCATTGGCTCCAAGCCAACAGTCATCAACCCTTCCTCTCCTGCTGATTCCTTTATATGTCACTCCAATACCAGCCCTCCCACTCCACTCTGCCTCCCAGTAACAGCGCCCAGTCAGACCCTCTCTACACAGCACCTGTCCACAGACTTCAAATCTCTCTGGGTGATCAGGATACGGCTGCTCCTCTGTCCTACATGTCACCTTTCTGTTCTCCTCAGACAGAGAGAGGTGTCTGTTTACTGTGTTTAGGTCCAGTGTGAGATCACAGACATCTGATGGATGAAACCAGACACAATATTAGAAATCATCATCATTCACATTAGAATGTTAACTCACTTTTCACTAATTCATTTAATGTAGATGTTTCTAGGTATCAAAAGGAGAAGTTAAGGTAACTTGAGACTTGTTGAATGATCATATGTTATACTGTATGGTAATATTAAACACACTTATTCCCATTAATTACACACACACTGTCAAAGCAACTCCCTGATTTCTGCTTCTGTAGAACTACAGCTGATATTTAATATGACCAAGTAAGTAATGATGTTGGTCTTTGACTTTGACTTAACTTGAGTTAAGACTTATTCTTAGTCATATTCTTCACAGCAGTCAACACTCACATTTTCTAAGTCCAGGTTTTATTCTGTTCTCTCCACCATGTTCCACACTGTAGCGGTAAGCAGAAGAACAGACAGTCATTGAGGGATGCAAATGTTTGTCTGTGTGTGTGTGTTTGTGTGTGTGTGTGTGTCCAGCGTGTGTGTGTCCAGTGTGTGTTTATCCAGCGTGTGTGTGTGTCCAGTGTGTGTTTATCCAGTGTGTGTGTGTGTCCAGTGTGTGTGTGTCCAGTGTGTGTGTGTGTGTGTCCAGTGTGTGTTTATCCAGTGTGTGTGTGTGTGTCCAGTGTTTGTTTGTCCAGTGTGTATGAGTGTCCAGTGTTTTGTGTGTGTGTGTGTGTCCAGTGCTTGTGTGTGTTTGTCCTGTGAGTGTGTCCAGTGTGTGTGTGTCCAGTGTGTGTGTGTGTGTGTCCAGTGTGTGTGTGTCCAGTGTGTGTGTCCAGTGTGTGTGTCCAGTGTGTGTGTGTGTGTCCAGTGTGTGTGTGTGTGTGTCCAGTGTGTATGTGTGTGTGTTTGTGTGTGTGCACTGCGTGTGTGTACTGTGTGTGTGTGTGTGTGTGTCCAGTGTGTGTGTGTCCAGTGTGTGTGTGTCCAGTGTCAGTGCTTGCATGTGTGTGTGTGTTTGTGTGTGTGTGTGTGTACTGTGTGTGTGTGTGTGAGTCCTGTGTGTGTCCAGTGTGTGTGTGTGTGTCCGTGGAACCCAGTGTGTGTGAGTGTGTACTGTGTGTGTACTGTGTGTGTGTGTGTGTGTGTGAATCCAGCGTGTGTGTGTCCAGTGTGTGTCTGTATGTGTGTGTCCAGTGTGTGTTTGTCCAGTGTGTGTTTGTGTGTGAGTGTTTGTGTGTGAGTCCTGTGTGTCCAGTGTGTGTGTGTGTGTGTCCAGTGTGTGTGTGTGTCCAGTGTGTGAATCCAGTGTGTGAGTCCAGTGTGTGTGTGTGTCCAGAGTGTGTGTCCAGTGTGTGTGTGTCCAGTGTGTGTGTGTTTGTCCAGTGTGTGTGTGAGTGTTTGTGTGAACTGAACTCACTGAACACTGAACACACACACACACCTACACACACACACACACACAATATAACATTGTCTAAGTGGTGGTATGAATGTTTGTCTTAACCAGCCTGATAAGTCAAACATGTCTGATATGGACATTGACATAAACCCTCTACATACTTGAGTTTCTCCAGTCTGCAGTGTGGATCCTCCAGTCCAGCAGAGAGCAGTCTGACTCCTGAGTCTCCTGGGTGATTGTAGCTCAGGTCCAGCTCTCTCAGGTGTGAGGGGTTTGACCTCAGAGCTGAGACCAGAGAAGCACAGCCTTCCTCTGTGACTAGACAGCCTGACAGTCTGCAAAGAGTCAAATCATATTTAAATCACACTGATATTCTTTGGTGGTGAAAATCGTGGCAGTATATTTTTTCAACATATTCAGATATATCAGTGTCCTGAAACCTTCCATATCTATTCATAAATGAATGTATCATCATAAAAAATGACAAATGATCAAAGTATTGCCTGCAGATAGAAACATGTACAGTACAAATATTATATTAGACTGACCAGACCAGTTTAAAAAGCAGTATCAGTCAGAAGACAGACAGTGAGGAATCAGATTTAGATTGTATTGAGTATACAGTCCACACCATATCTATTTAGACAGTGAGGAATCAGATTTAGATTGTATTGAGTAAACAGTCCACACCATATCTATTTAGACAGTGAGGTATCAGATGTAGATTGTATTGAGTATACAGTCCACACCATATCTATTTAGACAGTGAGGTATCAGATTTAGATTGTATTGAGTATACAGTCCACACCATATCTATTTAGACAGTGAGGTATCAGATGTAGATTGTATTGAGTATACAGTCCACACCATATCTATTTAGACAGTGAGGTATCAGATTTAGATTGTATTGAGTATACAGTCCACACCATATCTATTTAGACAGTGAGGTATCAGATTTAGATTGTATTGAGTATACAGTCCACACCATATCTATTTAGACAGTGAAGCTAACATTTCAAATGTGGCTCTATTCTCCAACATTTTGGATTTGAGGTCAAATGTTTCATATGACGTGACAGTTTATAATGTCACCTTTAATTTGAGGGTATTTTAAGACATATGTGTTTCACTATTAAAAATGAAAGCAATTTATGTTTCCAGTCTCCCCATTTGAAGAAGTCTTAAGTATTCTGAACAATTCACTCATAGTGTATTAAAATAGTCAAAAATGTAGTTTTTTGTCGTAAACTCTGAATTATGAATAATAATGAGTGAGAAAGTTACAGAGTAACGGCTTTCTAATGGTGAAGGAGAGTCGGACCAAAACGCAGCGTGTCGATTGCGATTCATGTTTTAATAAACAAACGTAACACGAATCTAAACAACACTACAAAACAATAAACTAAACGAAAACCGAAAACAGCCTATGTCAACTAACATCTAACACGGACATCAAGACACTCAGGACAATCACCCACAATACAACCAAAGAATATGGCTGCCTAAATATGGTTCCCAATCAGAGACAACGGTAAACACCTGCCTCTGATTGAGAACCACTCCAGGCAACCATAGACTCTCCCAGAACACCCCACTAAGCTACACACCACATACAAAAACCCATGTCACACCCTGGCCTGACCAAAACATAAAGAAAAACACAAAATACTTCAACCAGGGCGTGACACAGAGGCTACAACAAAACATGCTAACCTCTCACCATTACCAATAACAGAGACTACAACAAAACATGCTAACCTCTCACCATTACCAATAACAGAGACTACAACAAAACATGCTAACCTCTCACCATTACCAATAACAGAGGCTACAACAAAACATGCTAACCTCTCACCATTACCAATAACAGAGGCTACAACAAAACATACTAACCTCTCACCATTACCAATAACAGAGACTACAACAAAACATGCTAACCTCTCACCATTACCAATAACAGAGACTACAACAAAACATGCTAACCTCTCACCATTACCAATAACAGAGGCTACAACAAAACATACTAAACCTCTCACCATTACCAATAACAGAGGCTACAACAAAACATACTAACCTCTCACCATTACCAATAACAGAGGCTACAACAAAACATGCTAACCTCTCACCATTACCAATAACAGAGGGGGTCTGATATTTGTACCTCTGTAACTTTCTCATTCATCATTATTCCCGATTCATTCATGATTATTCATAATCATGCTAACATCCACATGAATGTAGAAGTGTTCAGAAACATCTTCTATTCTTACTGACAATACAAGTGAAGTGACTCCAAAATGACAGGACATTATTCACCATTTAGTTTCTATTAGGAAAAACATCTAAAACACAACCAAGACAAACTGGAAATACATTCAACAAGTTAGTAGAATCACAAGCTTGATGTAATCACTGCAGGCATGGAATATGGGACCAAATACTAAACGTATGACTACTTTAATACACTATAAGTGAATATAACCGAATAATTACGACTTTTCAAATGGGAGAACTACATACATAAAGTGCTTTCATATCTGATAATACTGACCTCAGAGTCTCCAGTTTACAGTGGGGATTCCCCAGTCCAGCAGAGAGCAGCTTCACTCCTGAATCCTTCAGGTCATTGTTACTCAGGTCCAGCTCTCTCAGGTGTGAGGGGTTTGACTCCAGAGCTGAGACCAGAGAAGCACAGCCTTCCTCTGTGACTCCACAGCCTGACAGCCTGACAAAGAGATCATCATGACTTCACAAACACACTGTTTATTTAACACCAGTAGTGTAGAAGGACAATGGCAGATGCATTTGGTTTATTCCCCCAAACAACATATAGATTCATCTTCCGTTTCCTAGAATTGTATGGTCATATTGTTATACTAATGTGAAAATCAATGAATTTATTCAATATGTTTTTCAATATAATATTATATACATATTATAATACATATTTTTCTCTAAACTGAATATTTCTTCCTGATGATTAGTTCTTAAATGTCATTTTATTTACTCACAGAGCAGCTCTGGAGGCTTTGACCACTGGCAGCAGCCTCAGAAGACCTTCCTCTGATCTGGAGTATTTCTTCAGGTCAAACACATCCAGCTCCTTTTCTGAAGTCAGCAACACAAAGACCAGAGCTGACCACTGTGCAGGTGACAGTTTGGGTTCTGAGAGACTTCCTGATCTCAGGTATCTTTGGATCTCCTCCACTAGAGAATGGTCATTCAGTTCATTCAGACAGTGGAACAGATTGATGCTCCTCTCTGGAGAGAGATTCTCCCTGATCTTCTCCTTGATGTACTTGACTGTTTCTTCATGGCTCTGTGAGCTGCTTCTTGTCTTTGTCAGTAGACCTCGTAAGTGCTTCTGATTGGACTCCAGTGAGAGGCCCAGAAGGAAGCGGAGGAAAAGGTCCAGGTTTCCTGCCTCACTTCGTAAGGCTTTATCCACAGCACTCTTGTAGAAAGTAACTTCAGGCTCGTCGTTTGTTTGCAGTTCATCCATTAGATTCTCATTGTTGTTGATGAAAGAGAGGAACACATATACAGCAGCCAGAAACTCCTGAATGCTCAGATGAACAAAGCAGTACACCTTGTCCTGGTACAGCCCACATTCCTCTTTAAAGAGCTGTGTGCACAATCCTGAGTACACTGAGGCTTCATTAACATCAATGCCAGCCTCTTTCAGGTCTTCTTCATAGAAAATCAGATTGCCATTCACAAGCTGTTGAAAAGCCAGTTTTCCCAGTGACAGAATGCTCTCTTTATTCCAGTGTGGACCTGTCTCTTCTTTCCCAAGATACTTTTCATTCTTCTGTTTGGTATGAAACACCACAAGGTGTGTGTACATCTCAGTCAGAGTCTTGGGCATCTCTTCTCTCTTATGTTTCAGCATGTGTTCAAGGACTGTTGCAGAAATCCAACAGAAGACTGGAATGTGGCACATGATGTGGAGGCTCCTTGATGTCTTTATGTGTGAGATGATTCTGCTGGCCAGGTCCTCATCACTGAATCTCTTCCTGAAGTACTCCTCCTTCTGTGGGTCATTGAACCCTCGTACCTCTGTCACCTGGTCAACACACCTGAAGGGATCTTATTGGCTGCTGCAGGTCGGGTAGTTATCCAGAGGAGAGCAGAGGGAAGCAGATTTCCCTTGATGAGATTTGTCAGCAGAACATCCACTGAGGTTGACTCTGTGACGTCCCAACAGATCTTGTTCTTCTGGAAGTCTAGGGGCAGTCGGCACTCATCCAGACCATCAAAGATGAACAGAACTTTGTACTTGTTGTAGTTGGAGATTCTGATTGTTTGGTTTCCATTGAGAAGTGATTAAGAAGTTCAATGAAAGTGTGTTTGTCCCCTTTCATCAAATTCAGCTCCCGAAAAGGGAATGAAAATACAAATTGGACATCCTGATTTGCTTTTCCTTCAGCCCAGTCCAGAATGAACTTCTGCACAGAGACTGTTTTTCCAATGCCAGCGACTCCCTTTGTCAGCACAGTTCTGATAGGTTTGTCTTGTCCAGTTAAGGGTTTGAAGATGTCGTTACATTTGATTGCAGTCTCTGGTCTTGCTTGTTTCCTGGTTGTTGTCTCAATCTGTCTCAGCTCATGTTCATTATTGACCTCTCCTGTTCCACCCTCTGTGATGTAGAGCTCTGTGTAGATCTTATTGAGAAGTGTTGGGTTTCCTTGTTTAGCGATCCCCTCAAATACACATTGAAACTTCTTCTTTAGATTAGATTTGAGTTCACGTTGGCAAATCACAGCGAGCTCATCTGAATCTAGAAATAACACAGAGGATATTAATATTACATCTGTTTTAATGTCTACAGTATTGTAGGACTGTTATAAAGTTGTAAATTATAATAATGTATTCTCTTAACTGACTGTATAAATGTGTAAATGTTTTCATAATGCATTACAGACTGGTGTGACTGATTATATTATTATTGGTATTATTGATGGTATTATTAATGTTCTCTCTCTAAATGAATCACCACAACACATCCCTGCTGCTACTTGATGAGGTCACTAGGTGTTGTGTTAAGGCTGCTACAATATCATTGAGTTACACAGCTACTTTAGCTGTACTTTAGCTACAGCTTTTAAATGTTATAAAACAGCATTCAACATGAGGCAGACAGATCTTACATTTCTCCAGTGTGTCAGCAAGCTCCTTCTGGTTCATTTTCCTCAGGATGTGCAGTGTGATCTTCAGAGCCCCCTCTCTGGCACTGCTCTCCTGCTTCTCATCTTCAGCATCCACCACTTCCTTATCCTGCTTCTGACTCTCAAAGCCTTGTGGGAGTTCTGGACTAAGAATCCTCTTGAACATCTTCAGCTCGTTCTTCACAAATGTCATAATTTTATCTTCAAGCATCTGGAATAAATTAAGTAAATAAGTTAAGCAAGAGAATAAAATGCTTTCTCATTAACACATTAATGAATGATTGACAGATCAACTTTACTTGAGGTAAACAAAAACAAATGTACATAACAGGACCACATACACTGAATATGGAGGCCAGGTCTGTTTGATGACTCTGGGAAGACTGACCACTGAGAATCTCTGACTCTGATCTCTCCTGTTGGTTTCTGTGGACAAAACATGAGATTACATCTCCTCATCCAGGGAGTACACACACACACACACACACACACACACACACACACACAGTGAGGGAATGTTGTGTTTGTTTAATTGTTTTAGGACTATGAGAATGGACAAAAGGATTAGCATATGGATTATGAAAACAACAACAATAAATGGGAAAATGGGAGAGGAGAAATGACTAGAGACAGTGTTGTTTAACTCACTGACCAGGACCCATGAGTTCTTCTTACCTTTGTTCAGTAGAAAAGTCTCCCTCTCTAAAGTTTATAGGTTGATCCATAGACTTATCACTCTTCATAGACACACAGCTGGGTACAGGGGAGGCTGGTCTCTCCTGCTTGATTGGACTTCAACACAACAGATACAAACATTACATCTCTCATCTACTCTGAGCTCAGATGGGGAAACATAAGAGTTTCATTCCAAAACACTATATATCACTTTTCAGAAATGTTAGTAAATTAGCTTTTATTGTTCAAAGCATTTCTGAAAGAGATTGGTGTGTTTTTTCTCTATCTAATCATGGGGTTGTTCACTATCTAATCATGGGGTTGTTCACTATCTAATCATGGGGTTGTTCACTATCTAATCATGGGGTTGTTCACTATCTAATCATGGGGTTGTTCACTATCTAATCATGGGGTTGTTCACTATCTAATCATGGGATTGTTCACTATCTAATCATGGGGTTGTTCACTATCTAATCATGGGGTTGTTCACTATCTAATCATGGGGTTGTTCACTATCTAATCATGGGGTTGTTCACTATCTAATCATGGGGTTGTTCACTATCTAATCATGGGGTTGTTCACTATCTAATCATGGGGTTGTTCACTATCTAATCATGGGGTTGTTCACTATCTAATCATGGGGTTGTTCACTATCTAATCATGGGGTTGTTCACTATCTAATCATGGGGTTGTTCACTATCTAATCATGGGGTTGTTCACTATCTAATCATGGGGTTGTTCACTATCTAATCATGGGGTTGTTCACTATCTAATCATGGGGTTGTTCACTATCTAATCATGGGGTTGTTCACTATCTAATCATGGGGTTTTCACTATCTAATCATGGGGTTGTTCACTATCTAATCATGGGGTTGTTCACTATCTAATCATGGGGTTGTTCACTATCTAATCATGGGGTTGTTCACTATCTAATCATGGGGTTGTTCACTATCTAATCATGGGGTTGTTCACTATCTAATCATGGGGTTGTTCACTATCTAATCATGGGGTTGTTCACTATCTAATCATGGGGTTGTTCACTATCTAATCATGGGGTTGTTCACTATCTAATCATGGGGTTGTTCACTATCTAATCATGGGGTTGTTCACTATCTAATCATGGGGTTGTTCACTATCTAATCATGGGATTATTCACTATCTAATCATGGGGTTGTTCACTATCTAATCATGGGGTTGTTCACTATCTAATCATGGGGTTGTTCACTATCTAATCATGGGGTTGTTCACTATCTAATCATGGGGTTGTTCACTATCTAATCATGGGATTGTTCACTATCTTATCATGGGGTTGTTCACTATCTAATCATGGGGTTGTTCACTATCTAATCATGGGGTTGTTCACTATCTAATCATGGGGTTGTTCACTATCTAATCATGGGGTTGTTCACTATCTAATCATGGGGTTGTTCACTATCTAATCATGGGATTGTTCACTATCTAATCATGGGGTTGTTCACTATCTAATCATGGGGTTGTTCACTATCTAATCATGGGGTTGTTCACTATCTAATCATGGGGTTGTCCACTATCTAATCATGGGGTTGTCCACTATCTAATCATGGGGTTGTCCACTATCTAATCATGGGGTTGTTCACTATCTAATCATGGGGTTGTCCACTATCTAATCATGGGATTGTTCACTATCTAATCATGGGGTTGTTCACTATCTAATCATGGGATTGTTCACTATCTAATCATGGGGTTGTCCACTATCTAATCATGGGGTTGTCCACTATCTAATCATGGGGTTGTCCACTATCTAATCATGGGGTTGTTCACTATCTAATCATGGGGTTGTTCACTATCTAATCATGGGGTTGTTCACTATCTAATCATGGGGTTGTTCACTATCTAATCATGGGGTTGTTCACTATCTAATCATGGGGTTGTTCACTATCTAATCATGGGGTTGTTCACTATCTAATCATGGGGTTGTTCACTATCTAATCATGGGGTTGTTCACTATCTAATCATGGGGTTGTTCACTATCTAATCATGGGGTTGTTCACTATCTAATCATGGGGTTGTTCTCTATCTAATCATGGGGTTGTTCACTATCTAATCATGGGGTTGTTCACTATCTAATCATGGGGTTGTTCACTATCTAATCATGGGGTTGTTCACTATCTAATCATGGGGTTGTTCACTATCTAATCATGGGGTTGTTCACTATCTAATCATGGGGTTGTTCACTATCTAATCATGGGGTTGTTCACTATCTAATCATGGGGTTGTTCACTATCTAATCATGGGGTTGTTCACTATCTAATCATGGGGTTGTTCACTATCTAATCATGGGGTTGTTCACTATCTAATCATGGGATTGTTCACTATCTAATCATGGGGTTGTTCACTATCTAATCATGGGGTTGTTCACTATCTAATCATGGGGTTGTTCACTATCTAATCATGGGATTGTTCACTATCTAATCATGGGATTGTTCACTATCTAATCATGGGATTGTTCACTATCTAATCATGGGGTTGTTCACTATCTAATCATGGGGTTGTTCACTATCTAATCATGGGGTTGTTCAATGACAGATATGTATTTGTTTAAAATCACTTGATGTCTTCATTTCAGAGAGACAAATAATCATGTTTTTTTTCCGCAAAATGCTATATATTTGCCTCACTCTCAAATGTTACCGCCGGAATAATGAGGCTATAAGGAGTACCAGTACTGAGTCAATGTGCAGGGTACCAGGTAGTTGAGGTAATAATGAGACTATAAGGAGAACCAGTACTGAGTCAATGTGCAGGGTACCAGGTAGTTGAGGTAATAATGAGACTATAAGGAGAACCAGTACTGAGTCAATGTGCAGGGTACCAGGTAGTTGAGGTAATAATGAGGCTATAAGGAGTACCAGTACTGAGTCAATGTGCAGGGTACCAGGTAGTTGAGGTAATAATGAGACTATAAGGAGTACCAGTACTGAGTCAATGTGCAGGGTACCAGGTAGTTGAGGTAATAATGAGACTATAAGGAGTACCAGTACTGAGTCAATGTGCAGGGTACCAGGTAGTTGAGGTAATAATGAGACTATAAGGAGAACCAGTACTGAGTCAATGTGCAGGGTACCAGGTACCACACACACACACACACACACACAGTGAGGGAATGTTGTGTTTGTTTAATATTGTTTTAGGACTATGAAAATGGACAAAAGGATTTGGAAAATGGGAGAGGAGAAATGACTAGAGAGTGTTGTTTAACTCACTGACCAGGACCCATGAGTTCTTCTTACCTTTGTTCAGTAGAAAAGTCTCCCTCTCTAAACTGTAAAGGTTGAAACATTAGAAAACATTAGAAAAGTTTCACAAATAGAACTGACTTCCAGACGTTAGTTAATGGCGCGAGGAGTGTGTCATTTTTAATGACGAGATTAATTTAGCGACGCGAGCGTTGTAGTCAGTCTGTCAGCCCCGCTAAAAGGCTGGTGTCGTTACTCTGCCTTCTCCGGGGGATGTTGAGGTAAATTTACTAACCGGGAGGGTTGAATTATGTAATTTATTGGAGGGCTGGAAGACGCACTCTCGAGGTTGTTTACTCACAATATCAGATATTAAGATGATTTTTATAATGAATGTATACTGAGGTTGAGGTTCTGACTAGTGATTATTTACCCGGTGTTCAATACCTGCTATTGAGGCGCCCTGAAAATAATATTCAAAAGTTCGGTCCTTGGACACAGAGGGGTTAAACACTAAAGTTACCGTCCATCTAGTGAAGAGAGGAGAACCGGACAGAGGTAGCCAGCATCCATCAACGAGAGAAGGAGAAGCCTCACCGGGATTTAACAGGTGGAAGAAACAACCGGGGAGCCGGTGATGATGTAGTGGTAGCTATGGTAACTAGGATGCTGCTGGTAGAGTAGCTAGCTAGCTTACCGAGCTGTACCGACTAGCTAGGATAACTAGGATGCTGCTGGTAGAGTAGCTAGCTAGCTTACCGAGCTGTACCGACTAGCTAGGATAACTAGGATGCTGCTGGTAGAGTAGCTAGCTAGCTTACCGAGCTGTACCGAATAGCTTGGTTAGTTAGCAGGTCGTTCGTCTGTCCCTCCTCTCGATGATGAATCCGGTGAAACACAAATTGAAACAAGGATAGAGAGTGAAAAGGATCTGGCTACACTCATACTGTCCCCGACCGTAAAGAAAAAAGCAAATTGAACAATAAACTTCGGTGTCTCAACACTAACAAACTCCATCGTTATTCCCCGAGATCACCTCAGTCCACTCTGCGCGTAACCGGCTTGGCGCCACACCGAACGTGGACGCGGACAGTTCTGTACGCAATATTTAGGACACCTGGTGAGCTGTCCTAAGTAGTTAAGAGTTAACAGCAGGTGTCCTAAGTAGTTAAGAGTTAACAGCAGGTGTCTTGATAATACTATAGAATAATGCAGTGAGTCAGTGGTTCCTGAGCCACATGTAATTGCATTGTAGTAGTTAAAAGAATGTTTTATATTTCTATATGATCAATCCATTAATAATATAGACCAACATGCAACAGTATGTCTTGTGCTTTTGGCAATGATTTATGTATAATAATTATGTATAACAAGTGATACCATGTATGTCTGTGGCGGCAGGTAGCCTTGTGGTTAGAGTGTAGAGGTGGCAGGTCGCCTTGTGGTTAGAGTGTAGAGATGGCAGGTAGCCTCATGGTTAGAGTGTAGAGATGGCAGGTCGCCTCATGGTTAGAGTGTAGAGATGGCAGGTCGCCTTGTGGTTAGAGTGTAGAGATGGCAGGTCGCCTTGTGGTTAGAGTGTAGAGATGGCAAGTCGCCTTGTGGTTAGAGTGTAGAGGTGGCAGGTCGCCTTGTGGTTAGAGTGTAGAGATGGCAGGTAGCCTTGTGGTTAGAGTGTAGAGGTGGCAGGTAGCCTAGTGGTTAGAGTGTAGAGGTGGCAGGTAGCCTCGTGGTTAGAGTGTTGGGCCAGTAACCGAAAGGTTGCTAGATTGAATCCCTGAGCTGACAAGGTAAAAATCTGCCCCTGAACAAGGCAGTTAACCACTGTTCCTAGGCAGACATTGTAAATAACATCTGCTAACCATGTGTATGTGACCAATAACATCTGCTAACCCTGTGTATGTGACCAATAACATCTGCTAACCCTGTGTATGTGACCAATAACATCTGCTAACCATGTGTATGTGACCAATAACATCTGCTAACCATGTGACCAATAACATCTGCTAACCATGTGTATGTGACCAATAACATCTGCTAACCCTGTGTATGTGACCAATAACATCTGCTAACCATGTGTATGGGACCAATAACATCTGCTAACCATGTGTATGTGACCAATAACATCTGCTAACCATGTGTATGTGACCAATAACATCTGCTAACCATGTGTATGGGACCAATAACATCTGCTAACCATGTGTATGGGACCAATAACATCTGCTAACCATGTGTATGTGACCAATAACATCTGCTAACCATGTGTATGTGACCAATAACATCTGCTAACCATGTGTATGTGACCAATAACATCTGCTAACCATGTGTATGGGACCAATAACATCTGCTAACCATGTGTATGTGACCAATAACATCTGCTAACCATGTGTATGTGACCAATAACATCTGCTAACCATGTGTATGTAACCAATAACATCTGCTAACCGTGTGTGTGACCAATAACATCTGCTAACCCTGTGTATGTGACCAATAACATCTGCTAACCCTGTGTATGTGGCCAATAACATCTGCTAACCATGTGTATGTGACCAATAACATCTGCTAACCCTGTGTATGTAACCAATAACATCTGCTAACCCTGTGTATGTGACCAATAACATCTGCTAACCATGTGTATGTGACCAATAACATCTGCTAACCCTGTGTATGTGACCAATTTGATTTATATCTGGGACTAAGTTTGTTTATGTGTTGGCTTTATGTTCTGTGTGGGTGACCAGTGAGCTAAGATAAGGCGTGGCTTTACCTAGCATAGACTTACACATGACCTGGAGCCAGTGGGTTTGGCAGTGAATATGTAGCGAGGGCCAGCCAACAACAGCATACAGGTCACAGTGGTGGGTAGTGTATGGGGCTTTGGTGACAAAACGGATGGCACTGTGATAGACCGCATCCGATTTGCTGAGTAGAGTGTTGGAGGCTATTTTGTAATTGACATCGCCGAAGTCGAGGATCAGTAGGCTAGTCAGATTTACGAGGGTATGTTTGGCAGCATGAGTGAAGGAGGCTTTGTTGCAAAATAGGAAGCCGATTCTAGATTTAATTTTGGATTGGAGATGCTTAATGTGAGTCTGGAAGGAGAGTTTACAGTCTAACCAGACACCCAGGTATTTGTAGTTGTCCACGTATTCTAAGTCAGAACCGTCCAGAGTAGTGATGCTAGTCGGGTGGGTATCTGTAGTTGTCCACGTATTCTAAGTCAGAACCGTCCAGAGTAGTGATGCTAGTCGGGTGGGTATTTGTAGTTGTCCACGTATTCTAAGTCAGAACCGTCCAGAGTAGTGATGCTAGTCGGGTGGGTATCTGTAGTTGTCCACGTATTCTAAGTCAGAACCGTCCAGAGTAGTGATGCTAGTCGGGTGGGTATCTGTAGTTGTCCACGTATTCTAAGTCAGAACCGTCCAGAGTAGTGATGCTAGTCGGGTGGGTATCTGTAGTTGTCCACGTATTCTAAGTCAGAACCGTCCAGAGTAGTGATGCCAGTCGGGTGGGCGGGTGCAGGAAGAAATCAGTTGAAGAGCATTCAGTTTTACTTGGGTTTGAGTTAACAGAATGCAACCTTTTAAAAGTTAGATTTTTAAAACCTTGTCTGTTTTGTGCTCTCAGAATCAGACCTTCAGTCTCTAGTCTAATGTAGACCTCAGACCACTAGAACAGCTGAGCAATCTAACACCTGTCTCAGACCACTAGAACAGCAGAGTAATCTACCACCTGCCTCAGACCACTAGAACAGCAGAGTAATCTACCACCTGCCTCAGACCACTAGAACAGCAGAGTAATCTACCACCTGCCTCAGACCACTAGAACAGCAGAGTAATCTACCACCTGCCTCAGACCACTAGAACAGCAGAGTAATCTACCACCTGCCTCAGACCACTAGAACAGCAGAGTAATCTACCACCTGCCTCAGACCACTAGAACAGCAGAGTAATCTACCACCTGCCTCAGACCACTAGAACAGCAGAGTAATCTACCACCTGACCACTAGAACAGCAGACCACTAGAACAGCAGAGTAATCTACCACCTGCCTCAGACCACTAGATCAGCTGAGTAATCTAACACCTGCCTCAGACCACTAGATCAGCTGAGTAATCTAAAACCTGCCTCAGACCACTAGATCAGCTGAGTAATATAACACCTGCCTCAGACCACTAGAACAGCTGAGTAATATAACACCTGCCTCAGACCACTAGAACAGCTGAGTAATCTAACACCTGCCTCAGACCACTAGAACAGCCGAGTAATCTACCACCTGCCTCAGACCACTAGAACAGCCGAGTAATCTACCACCTGCCTCAGACCACTAGAACAGCAGAGTAATCTACCACCTGCCTCAGACCACTAGAACAGCAGAGTAATCTACCACCTGCCTCAGACCACTAGAACAGCAGAGTAATCTACCACCTGCCTCAGACCACTAGAACAGCAGAGTAATCTACCACCTGCCTCAGACCACTAGAACAGCAGAGTAATCTACCACCTGCCTCAGACCACTAGAACAGCAGAGTAATCTACCACCTGCCTCAGACCACTAGAACAGCAGAGTAATCTACCACCTGCCTCAGACCACTAGAACAGCAGAGTAATCTACCACCTGCCTCAGACCACTAGATCAGCAGAGTAATCTAACACCTGCCTCAGACCACTAGATCAGCTGAGTAATCTAAAACCTGCCTCAGACCACTAGATCAGCTGAGTAATATAACACCTGCCTCAGACCACTAGAACAGCTGAGTAATATAACACCTGCCTCAGACCACTAGAACAGCTGAGTAATCTAACACCTGCCTCAGACCACTAGAACAGCCGAGTAATCTACCACCTGCCTCAGACCACTAGAACAGCCGAGTAATCTACCACCTGCCTCAGACCACTAGAACAGCCGAGTAATCTACCACCTGCCTCAGACCACTAGAACAGCTGAGTGATCTAACACCTCCTGCCTCAGACCCCTAGAACAGCCATGTAATCTAACACCTCCTGACTCAGACCACTAGATCAGCTGAGTAATCTACCATCTGCCTCAGACCACTAGATCAGATGAGTAATCTACCACCTGCCTCAGACCACTAGAACAGCTGAGTAATCTAACACCTGCCTCAGACCACTAGAACAGCTGAGTAAACTAACACCTGCCTCAGACCACTAGAACAGCTGAGTAATATAACACCTGTCTCAGACCACTAGAACAGCTGAGTAATCTAACACCTGCCTCAGACCACTAGAACAGCTGAGTAATCTAACACCTGCCTCAGACCACTAGAACAGCTGAGTAATCTAACACCTGCCTCAGACCACTAGAACAGCTGAGTAATCTAACACCTGCCTCAGACCACTAGAACAGCTGAGTAATCTAACACCTGCCTCAGACCACTAGAACATCTGAGTAATCTAACACCTCAGACCACTAGAACATCTGAGTAATCTAACACCTCCTGACTCAGACCACTAGAACATCTGAGTAATCTAACACCTCAGACCACTAGAACAGCTGAGTAATCTAACACCTGCCTCAGACCACTAGAACAGACCACTAGAACAGCTGAGTAATCTAACACCTGACCACTAGAACAGCTGAGTAATCTAACACCTGTCAGAACAGAACAGCTGAGTCAGACCACTAGACAGCTGAGTAATCTAACACCTGCCTCAGACCACTAGATCAGCTGAGTGAGTCATTAAATTATTTCTTGCCCTTCCGCATGACTTTATACACAGAAGATCTCTGCTAAACACAGAATCACATGGTTTATCAGTCTCTCTGTGACCACAGATGAATTCAGAACAAAGTTGCAATTGATTCAAACAAGGGACGTAAACAAATTAGCTGCAAATGAAAACTGAGATGATCATTAAACTATGAACTGGCTTTAGGCCTATTTCAATCACATTGTTCAGTATATTGAGTTCTATTTTGCTGTAGGCCTATTTCAATCACATTGTTCAGTATATTGAGTTCTATTTTGCTGTAGGCCTATTTCAATCACATTGTTCAGTATATTGTTCTATTTTGCTGTAGGCCTATTTCAATCACATTGTTCAGTATATTGAGTTCTATTTTGCTGTAGGCCTATTTCAATCACATTGTTCAGTATATTGAGTTCTATTTTGCTGTAGGCCTATTTCAATCACATTGTTCAGTATATTGAGTTCTATTTTGCTGTAGGCCTATTTCAATCACATTGTTCAGTATATTGAGTTCTATTTTGCTGTAGTTCAGTATATTGAGTTCCTATATTTCAATCACATTGTTCAGTATATTGAGTTCTATTTTGCTGTAGGCCTATTTCAATCACATTGTTCAGTATATTGAGTTCTATTTTGCTGTAGGCCTATTTCAATCACATTGTTCAGTATATTGAGTTCTATTTTGCTGTAGGCCTATTTCAATCACATTGTTCAGTATATTGAGTTCTATTTTGCTACTTGTAGACTACTGTCTGTAATTTGTCTCAATATATTTCATGATGTGTATCCTAACATGAACATAATGATGTGCTACTGTCTGTAATTTGTCTCAATATATTTCATGATGTGTATCCTAACATGAACACAATGATGTGCCAAATCTGTGATTTAGTGCATTTCTTGGGGGTCATTAGAATAACCGCCTCAGTATTTGCAGCCAGAGGGGATAATATAAACTGATCCGTGGTCAGTATTGTGACATAATTATAATGTTAAGAACATATTTCAATGGAGAAAGCTGATCTGAGAGCAGCGCTCCCTTTCTTTCCATCCTATCAGTATTGATAAATGCTCCACCAGACCTGATACCTTGTTGTGCTGCTGATCCAGTTTCTACTGGTCTGACTGAGGATATGAACTCTGACCTGTTCACCAGACGTGATGTGCCAAATATGGGATTTACTGCATTTTAATTGGGTAAGCATTAGAATAAGTCTCCTCAATCTTTGAAACTATAGGTGATAATAGAAGCTGACGTGTTCTTGTGCCTTGTAAATAAAGAAGAAAAGGAGTACCAGTACTGAGTCAATGTGCAGGGTACCAGGTAGTTGAGGTAAAAATGATTATATGAGGACCAGTACTGAGTCAATGTGCAGGGTACCAGGTAGTTGAGGTAATAATGAGACTATAAGGAGTACCAGTACTGAGTCAATGTGCAGGGTACCAGGTAGTTGAGGTAATAATGAGGCTATAAGGAGTACCAGTACTGAGTCAATGTGCAGGGTACCAGGTAGTTAAGGTAATAATGAGACTATAAGGAGTACCAGTACTGAGTCAATGTGCAGGGTACCAGGTAGTTGAGGTAATAATGAGACTATAAGGAGGACCAGTACTGAGTCAATGTGCAGGGTACCAGGTAGTTGAGGTAATAATGAGACTATAAGGAGTACCAGTACTGAGTCAATGTGCAGGGTACCAGGTAGTTGAGGTAATAATGAGACTATAAGGAGGACCAGCACTGAGTCAATGTGCAGGGTACCAGGTAGTTGAGGTAATATGTACATGTAGTTAGGGGAAAATGTGACTAGGCACAACAAACACACACACACACACACACACACACACAGGGAGGGAATGTTGTGTTTGTTTAATATTGTTTTAGGACTATGAAAATGGACAAAAGGATTAGCCTATGGATTATGAAAACAACAACAATAAATGGGAAAATGGGAGGAGAAATGACTAGAGACAGTGTTGTTTAACTCACTGACCAGGACCCATGAGTTCTTCTTACCTTTGTTCAGTAGAAAAGTCTCCCTCTCTAAAGGATATAGGATGAATCATAGACCAGTCACTCTTCATGGACACACAGCTGGGAACAGGGGAGGCTGGTCTCTCCTGCTGGATTGGTCTTCAACACAACAGAGACAAACATTACATCTCTCATCTACTCTGAGCTCAGATGGGGAAACATAAGAAGAGTTTCATTCCATAACGCTATATATCAATTTTCAGAAAAGTTCGTAAATGAGCTTTTATTGTTTAAAGAAGTTAAGTTAATGTTAAGTTATGTTTTTTTGTTAAATGAGGAGTTGGCATGTGGGTACCTGCTTCTATAAACCAATGAGATGCAGCGCGAACTGCGTCACAAATAGAACTGACTTCAAGACGCTCGTTGGCGCGCGAGAGCAGTGTGTCATTTTTAATAACGAAATTCATTTAGCGACGCGAGCGTTGTAGTCAGTCTGTCAGCCCCGCTAAAAGGCTGGTGTCGTTACTCTGCCTTCTCCGGGGGCATGTTGAGGTAAATTTACTAACCGGGAGGGTTGAATTATGTAATTAATTGGAGGGCTGGAAGACGCACTCTCGAGGTAGTTTACTCACAATATCAGATATTAACATGATTTTTATAATGAATGTATACTGAGGTTGAGGTTCTGACTAGTGATTATTTACCCGGGGTTCAATACCTGCTATTGAGGCGCCCTGAAAATAATATTCAAAAGTTCGGTCCTTGGACACAGAGGGGTTAAACACTAAAGTTACCGTCCATCTAGTGAAGAGAGGAGAACCGGACAGAGGTAGCCAGCATCCGTCAACGAGAGAGGGAGAAGCCTCACCGGGATTTAACAGGTGGAAGAAACAACCGGGGAGCTCCATCGGTCCACAAGAAATGCAGACAGCCGGTGATGATGTAGTGGTAGCTATGGTAACTAGGATGCTGCTGGTAGAGTAGCTAGCTAATTTACCGAGCTGTACCGACTAGCTAGGATAACTAGGATGCTGCTGGTTAGTTAGCAGGTTGTTCGTCTGTCCCTCGTCTCGATGATGAATCCGGTGAAACACAAATTGAAACAAGGATAGAGAGTGAAAAGGATCTGGCTACACTCATACTGTCCCTGACCGTAAAGAAAAAAGCAAATTGAACAGTAAACTTCGGTGTCTCAACACTGTAACAAACACCGTCGTTATTCCCCAAGATCACCTCAGTCCACTCTGCGCGTAACCGGACAATATCCTTGGCGCCACACCGAACGTGGACGCGGACAGTTCTGTACGGGGACGCGGACGGTTCTGTACGGGGACGCGGACGGTTCTGTACGGGGACGCGGACGGTTCTGTACGGGGACGCGGACAGTTCCAGAACGCGGACATGAGCAGTGCAACACAATCAACTGAACCCAGTCTTTACAGTGGGTTACATTAGTAATATGAATTATTTATTATTATGTAAAACAAACATTCTATGTTTTTTTATAACAATATTTTGAGATCTGGGTCCATATCGCCAAAGTGTCTCAGAGGAGAAAATTGGTCGTATAAGTGCTGAGAATAAAGACATTTTACACTTATGGGTATAAATTAAAGCTATTTATGAAGTCTCTAGTCCCACCTAGTTGGCAGAAATGTATGACACCTCGTGAGCTGTCCTAAGTAGTTATGAGTTAACAGCAGGTGTCCTAAGTAGTTAAGTGTTAACAGCAGGTGTCCTAGGTAGTTAAGAGTTAACAGCAGGTGTCCTAAGTAGTTAAGAGTTAACAGCAGGTGTCCTAAGTAGTTAAGAGTTAACAGCAGGTGTCCTAAGTAGTTAAGAGTTAACAGCAGGTGTCTTGATAATACTATAGAATAATGCAGTGAGTCAGTGGTTTCTGCACAACATGTAATTGTTTTGGAGCAGATAAAAATAATGTTTTGATATTTGATATGATCAATCCATTAATAATATATGTCTTTGGCTTTTGGCAATGATTTATGTGTAATAATTATGTATAACAAGTGATACCATGTATCAGGCTTATTCCCCAAGATTAACTCAGGTTTTCACCCAGTGGCTAAGGAGTTGGACCTGTGGCCTAAAGGTGGCTGGTTTGAATCCATGTGGAAAATGTGCTATTTGCTAACTGCTGGGCTGCATGATGTCATTTATTGACGGGCTGGAAGTCCCACTCTGTCTTTTCTATTCCGAGGTTGTTTATAAACAATATCAGATATTAAGGTGATTTTTATAATGAATGTATACTAAGGTTGAGGTTTTGACTAGTGATTATTTACCTGGGATTCAATACCTGCTATAGTCACTTGTTTTTCTCCCAAAAGCAACACAGCCCTAATAGGAGATATACAGCTAACTAAAGTCATGAGACCATTTTAGAAAAGCATGGGACATATAGTCTGTGGTTGCATGCTATTTTATGTCAATCATATTGCTGCTTGTAGCCTATAACTGATGCTTCATGGTCCATCATATTGCTGCTTGTAGACTATAACTGATGCTTCATGGTCCATCATATTGCTGCTTGTAGACTATAACTGATGCTTCATGGTCCATCATATTGCTGCTTTTAGCCTATAACTGATGCTTCGTGGTCCATCATATTGCTGCTTGTAGACTATAACTGATGCTTCATGGTCCATCATATTGCTGCTTGTAGACTATAACTGATGCCTCATGGTCCATCATATTGCTGCTTGTAGCCTATAACTGATGCTTCGTGGTCCATCATATTGCTGCTTGTAGACTATAACTGATGCTTCATGGTCCATCATATTGCTGCTTGTAGACTATAACTGATGCTTCATGGTCCATCATATTGCTGCTTGTAGACTATAACTGATGCTTCATGGTCCATCATATTGCTGCTTGTAGCCTATAACTGATGCTTCATGGTCCATCATATTGCTGCTCGTAGCCTATAACTGATGCTTCATGGTCCATCATATTGCTGCTTGTAGCCTATAACTGATGCTTCATGGTCCATCATATTGCTGCTTGTAGTCTATAACTGATGCTTCATGGTCTATTGCTGCTTGTAGACTATAACTGATGCTTCATGGTCCATCATATTGCTGCTTGTAGACTATAACTGATGCCTCATGGTCCATCATATTGCTGCTCGTAGCCTATAACTGATGCTTCATGGTACATCATATTGCTGCTTGTAGCCTAAAACTGATGCTTCATGGTCCATCATATTGCTGCTTGTAGCCTATAACTGATGCTTCATGGTCCATCATATTGCTGCTTGTAGCCTATAACTGATGCTTCATGGTCCATCATATTGCTGCTTGTAGACTATAACTGATGCTTCATGGTCCATCATATTGCTGCTTGTAGACTATAACTGATGCTTCATGGTCCATCATATTGCTGCTTGTAGACTATAACTGATGCTTCATGGTCCATCATATTGCTGCTTGTAGCCTATAACTGATGCTTCATGGTCCATCATATTGCTGCTCGTAGCCTATAACTGATGCTTCATGGTCCATCATATTGCTGCTTGTAGTCTATAACTGATGCTTCATGGTCTATTGCTGCTTGTAGCCTATAACTGATGCTTCATGGTCCATCATATTGCTGCTCGTAGCCTATAACTGATGCTTCATGGTCCATCATATTGCTGCTTGTAGTCTATAACTGATGCTTCATGGTCTATTGCTGCTTGTAGCCTATAACTGATGCTTCATGGTCCATCATATTGCTGCTTGTAGCCTATAACTGATGCTTCATGGTCCATCATATTGCTGCTTGTAGCCTATAACTGATGCTTCATGGTCCATCATATTGCTGCTTGTAGCCTATAACTGATGCTTCGTGTTCATATGCTTCCACCTATTGGACATTTTGCAATTAAAAGTTATTAATTCACATACAGACGTTGGTGGGGCAGCTGAGAAATAAAGTGTATTTTTCTGGTTAATTCCTTAGATCTCTAACCTGCCCCATCTTTCCCAAGCCAATTACTGGACTTTCACATAGAAGTTACTTGGTCACACAGTTCAAACCACATTTGAAAAATAAAACAGATGTGGCTTGTTGATCAAGTGTTCTGCTTTGAAATAATAAATATAATAAAATAACAAAACAAAAACAGCAAGATGCTGAGACAGGTTTTGATTAACAAAACAATCACAATGCTATTTAGTACTATAATGGTATTTACTAACATAATATTATTACTAAAACAGTTTCTAAAATAATTAGGGTTAATGTTAATGCTAAAATAGGTCATACGTAGGGTTAGATGCTGATGTAAAAAGGGCTTTATAAAATAAAACAGTATGGGCTGTGGCCTTCTCTGGGTAACACGTATGGTTAGGGATTAAGGATAAAATTGATTATAGAGTTTCTGTAGAGCTCTTTGTGACATCTGCTGATGTAAAAAGGGCTTTATAAATACATTTGATTGATTGTTAGGTTCAGGGTTTTTAAGGTAAAAAACAGTATGTGTTTATAGGTCTCTTGCTCCTCCCTCTGGCCTTCTGTGGGTATTACATATCTCAATCACGACACCTGCTCGGCTCATAATCTGAGGTAGCATCTGCGTCAGATCTACAAATCAGTGAGCTACACCTTCCATTTGTTTTCTAACTCAGTGAAACTGCGCAGCTTTCACTCAATCCGATGTCTACGAACGAACATTTCGATGCATATCAAATTACCCAGCAGCCATTTAGAAACAAGTCATCAAAAAAAGTGATGTTTCTTCATTTAAAAAATGTCTTCTGGCTATTTAAATTGGCCTTATCTTGAAAATGAGGACAGGGACATTCGTTTTAGTTAGGTGGTATACCTTTTTCTGAAAACAAATATGGTTAACCATGACCAGAAACGATTTAAGGTTTAGTATTGTGGGTCACCACAACGTGTATCCAGGCGAACAGTGATCACGCTCACCAACTACCTGTAACCCTGTTGATAATAAGTAACCTGACGTCAGCGTTCAAGGTTAATGAGGCGCGGAACAATGAGCTGGGAATACAACGTTCAGAAGGTGAGTTAGTTCCACGGAGCTCAATAGAACAAATAGGAGCTGGCAGGGAGAAGAATGACCTAAAATAAGGCCTGTTTTGTAGCGATTACTATATAACATAACATAATATTATGAAACTGGGCTCCATGGCGGATGCAATGAACTAGTTATCAGAAAAAAACATTGTTGTAAATGTCATGTTTCCAGCCTACTTAAGGCGCACCGAAAATAATATTCAAAAGTTTGGTCCTTGGACACAGAGGGGTTAAACACTAAAATTACCGTCCATTTAGTAAAGAGAGGAGGGGTTAAACACTAAAGTTACCGTCCATCTAGTAAAGAGAGGAGGGTTAAACACTAAAGTTTACAGTCCATCTAGTGAAGAGAGGAGGGGTTAAACACTAAAGTTACCGTCCATCTAGTGAAGAGAGGAGGGTTAAACACTAAAGTTACCGTCCATCTAGTGAAGAGAGGAGGGGTTAAACACTAAAGTTACTGTCCATCTAGTGAAGAGAGGAGGGGTTAAACACTAAAGTCCATCTAGTGAAGAGAGGAGGGGTTAAACACTAAAGTTACTGTCCATCTAGTGAAGAGAGGAGGGGTTAAACACTAAAGTCCATCTAGTGAAGAGAGGAGGGGTTAAACACTAAAGTTACTGTCCATCTAGTGAAGAGAGGAGGGGTTAAACACTAAAGTTACTGTCCATCTAGTGAAGAGAGGAGGGGTTAAACACTAAAGTCCATCTAGTGAAGAGAGGAGGGGTTAAACACTAAAGTTACTGTCCATCTAGTGAAGAGAGGAGGGGTTAAACACTAAAGTCCATCTAGTGAAGAGAGGAGGGGTTAAACACTAAAGTTACCGTCCATCTAGTGAAGAGAGGAGGGTTAAACACTAAAGTTACCGTCCATCTAGTGAAGAGAGGAGGGGTTAAACACTAAAGTTACCGTCCATCTAGTGAAGAGAGGAGGGGTTAAACACTAAAGTTACCGTCCATCTAGTGAAGAGAGGAGGGGTTAAACACTAAAGTTACCGTCCATCTAGTGAAGAGAGGAGGGGTTAAACACTAAAGTTACCGTCCATCTAGTGAAGAGAGGAGGGGTTAAACACTAAAGTTACCGTCCATCTAGTGAAGAGAGGAGGGGTTAAACACTAAAGTTACTGTCCATCTAGTGAAGAGAAAAGGGGTTAAACACTAAAGTTACCGTCCATCTAGTGAAGAGAGGAGGGGTTAAACACTAAAGTTACCGTCCATCTAGTGAAGAGAGGAGGGTTAAACACTAAAGTTACCGTCCATCTAGTAAAGAGAGGAGGGTTAAACACTAAAGTTACAGTCCATCTAGTGAAGAGAGGAGGGTTAAACACTAAAGTTACCGTCCATCTAGTGAAGAGAGGAGGGTTAAACACTAAAGTTACCGTCCATCTAGTGAAGAGAGGAGGGTTAAACACTAAAGTTACTGTCCATCTAGTGAAGAGAGGAGGGGTTAAACACTAAAGTCCATCTAGTGAAGAGAGGAGGGTTAAACACTAAAGTTACTGTCCATCTAGTGAAGAGAGGAGGGGTTAAACACTAAAGTTACTGTCCATCTAGTGAAGAGAGGAGGGGTTAAACACTAAAGTCCATCTAGTGAAGAGAGGAGGGGTTAAACACTAAAGTTACTGTCCATCTAGTGAAGAGAGGAGGGGTTAAACACTAAACACTAAAGAGAGGAGGGTTAAACACTAAAGTCCATCTAGTGAAGAGAGGAGGGGTTAAACACTAAAGTTACTGTCCATCTAGTGAAGAGAGGAGGGGTTAAACACTAAAGTTACCGTCCATCTAGTGAAGAGAGGAGGGTTAAACACTAAAGTTACCGTCCATCTAGTGAAGAGAGGAGGGTTAAACACTAAAGTTACCGTCCATCTAGTGAAGAGAGGAGGGTTAAACACTAAAGTTACAGTCCATCTAGTGAAGAGAGGAGGGGTTAAACACTAAAGTTACCGTCCATCTAGTGAAGAGAGGAGGGGTTAAACACTAAAGTTACCGTCCATCTAGTGAAGAGAGGAGGGTTAAACACTAAAGTTACTGTCCATCTAGTGAAGAGAGGAGGGGTTAAACACTAAAGTTACCGTCCATCTAGTGAAGAGAGGAGGGGTTAAACACTAAAGTTACTGTCCATCTAGTGAAGAGAGGAGGGGTTAAACACTAAAGGTCCATCTAGTGAAGAGAGGAGGGGTTAAACACTAAAGTTACTGTCCATCTAGTGAAGAGAGGAGGGTTAAACACTAAAGTTACTGTCCATCTAGTGAAGAGAGGAGGGGTTAAACACTAAAGTCCATCTAGTGAAGAGAGGAGGGTTAAACACTAAAGTTACCGTCCATCTAGTGAAGAGAGGAGGGGTTAAACACTAAAGTTACCGTCCATCTAGTGAAGAGAGGAGGGGTTAAACACTAAAGTTACCGTCCATCTAGTGAAGAGAGGAGGGGTTAAACACTAAAGTTACCGTCCATCTAGTGAAGAGAGAGGGTTAAACACTAAAGTTACCGTCCATCTAGTGAAGAGAGGAGGGGTTAAACACTAAAGTTACCGTCCATCTAGTGAAGAGAGGAGGGGTTAAACACTAAAGTTACCGTCCATCTAGTGAAGAGAGGAGGGGTTAAACACTAAAGTTACATCTAGTGAAGGAGGGGTTAAACACTAAAGTTACTGTCCATCTAGTGAAGAGAGGAGGGGTTAAACACTAAAGTTACCGTCCATCTAGTGAAGAGAGGAGGGTTAAACACTAAAGTTACCGTCCATCTAGTGAAGAGAGGAGGGGTTAAACACTAAAGTTACCGTCCATCTAGTAAAGTTAAACACTAAAGTTACCATCTAGTGAAGAGAGGAGGGTTAAACACTAAAGTTACCATCTAGTGAAGAGAGGAGGGGTTAAACACTAAAGTTACCGTCCATCTAGTGAAGAGAGGAGGGGTAAACACTAAACTGTCCATCTAGTGAAGAGGAGGGGTTAAACACTAAAGTCCATCTAGTGAAGAGAGAGGGGTTAAACACTAAAGTTACTGTCCATCTAGTGAAGAGGGAGGGTTAAACACTAAAGTTACTGTCCATCTAGTGAAGAGAGGAGGGGTTAAACACTAAAGTCCATCTAGTGAAGAGAGGAGGGGTTAAACACTAAAGTTACTGTCCATCTAGTGAAGAGAGGAGGGGTTAAACACTAAACCGTCCATCTAGTGAAGAGAGGAGGGTTAAACACTAAAGTTACTGTCCATCTAGTGAAGAGAGGAGGGGTTAAACACTAAAGTTACCGTCCATCTAGTGAAGAGAGGAGGGGTTAAACACTAAAGTTACCGTCCATCTAGTGAAGAGAAAGGGGTTAAACACTAAAGTTACCGTCCATCTAGTGAAGAGAGGAGGGTTAAACACTAAAGTTACCGTCCATCTAGTGAAGAGAGGAGGGTTAAACACTAAAGTTACCGTCCATCTAGTGAAGAGAAAAGGGTTAAACACTAAAGTTACTGTCCATCTAGTGAAGAGAGGAGGGTTAAACACTCAAGTTACCGTCCATCTAGTGAAGAGAGGAGGGTTAAACACTAAAGTTACTGTCCATCTAGTGAAGAGAGGAGGGGTTAAACACTAAAGTTACCGTCCATCTAGTGTAGAGAGGAGGGGTTAAACACTAAAGTTACCGTCCATCTAGTGAAGAGAGGAGGGGTTAAACACTAAAGTTACTGTCCATCTAGTGAAGAGAGGAGGGGTTAAACACTAAAGTCCATCTAGTGTAGAGAGGAGGAGTTAAACACTAAAGTTACCATCTAGTGAAGAGAGGAAGGGGTTAAACACTAAAGTTACTGTCCATCTAGTGAAGAGAGGAGGGTTAAACACTCAAGTTACCGTCCATCTAGTGAAGAGAGGAGGGGTTAAACACTAAAGTTACTGTCCATCTAGTGAAGAGAGGAGGGGTTAAACACTAAAGTTACCGTCCATCTAGTGAAGAGAGGAGGGGTTAAACACTAAAGTTACCGTCCATCTAGTGAAGAGAGGAGGGGTTAAACACTAAAGTTACCGTCCATCTAGTGAAGAGAGGAGGGGTTAAACACTAAAGTTACCGTCCATCTAGTGAAGAGAGGAGGGGTTAAACACTAAAGTTACCGTCCATCTAGTGAAGAGAGGAGGGGTTAAACACTAAAGTTACCGTCCATCTAGTGTAGAGAGGAGGGGTTAAACACTAAAGTTACCGTCCATCTAGTGAAGAGAAAAGGGGTTAAACACTAAAGTTACTGTCCATCTAGTGAAGAGAGGAGGGGGGTTAAACACTCAAGTTACCGTCCATCTAGTGAAGAGAGGAGGGGTTAAACACTAAAGTTACCGTCCATCTAGTGTAGAGAGGAGGGGTTAAACACTAAAGTTACCGTCCATCTAGTGAAGAGAAAAGGGGTTAAACACTAAAGTTACTGTCCATCTAGTGAAGAGGAGGGTTAAACACTCAAGTTACCGTCCATCTAGTGAAGAGAGGAGGGTTAAACACTAAAGTTACTGTCCATCTAGTGAAGAGAGGAGGGGTTAAACACTAAAGTTACCGTCCATCTAGTGTAGAGAGGAGGGTTAAACACTAAAGTTACCGTCCATCTAGTGAAGAGAGGGAGGGTTAAACACTAAAGTTACCGTCCATCTAGTGAAGAGAGGAGGGGTTAAACACTAAAGTCCATCTAGTGTAGAGAGGAGGAGTTAAACACTAAAGTTACCGTCCATCTAGTGAAGAGAGGAGGGTTAAACACTAAAGTTACTGTCCATCTAGTGAAGAGAGGAGGGGTTAAACACTAAAGTTAGCGTCCATCTAGTGAAGAGAGGAGGGTTAAACACTAAAGTTACCGTCCATCTAGTGAAGAGGGAGGGTTAAACACTAAAGTCCATCTAGTGTAGAGAGGAGGGTTAAACACTAAAGTTACCGTCCATCTAGTGAAGAGAGGAGGGTTAAACACTAAAGTCCATCTAGTGAAGAGAGGAGGGTTTAACACTAAAGTTACCGTCCATCTAGTGAAGAGAGGAGGGTTAAACACTAAAGTTACCCTCCATCTAGTGAAGAGGGAGGGGTTAAGAACAGAGCAGAAGAGACATGTTTGCTGGGTTGGGGGCGGGTTGGAGCGGGCCGGTCGCATCCGCGCTTCGGTCTGCAGGTTGTATAACTTTTCATTACATTTCATTACATTTCATTATAGTACAACGGTCTGATTTGTCTAATCTTAGCAATTTCTTCTTAGCTAGCTACATAGTCGTCGTTGTATCAAAGATAATTGCGTAATTATCGTATTTAGTCGTCTCCTATCTGCCCAACACGTTCACCGTCTACCGTAGCACTGTAGTAACTATCACACTCAACTGAACGACTTGATTAGTGTAGTGTTAGCTAGCTACATATTTGTCTTTGCTGTCTTCGTATCCAAGATAATTGTGTAGTTAGAGTGTGTAGTCTTAGAGTGATTATCTTAATTTACCGAGGTTAGCTAGCCAGCTAGCCAGCTATTTTGTCGTCCTTAACGTAGGAGACACTCTAGCTAGCCAATAGCCAGCCAACGTCTACTGAATAGAACTTTCGCATTCCGGTCGCATTCCACTTCGCTCCACAGGTAGTATCATATTTCATTTCATTTCATTACAGTCCCAACGGTGTGATTTGTTTGATCGTAGCTAGCTACATAGCTAGCTACATAGCCGTCTTTGTTTCAAAGATAATTGTGTAGTCTAGAGCGATTTTCTAGGTTAGCTAGCCAGCTATTGTCGTTCTCCTAACGCAGCGTAACGTAACCAACACTGCTAGCTAGCCAGCTTGCCCCGAAAAGCAGCATTGTAGAAACTTCACACTCAACGGAACGACTTGATTAGGGTAGTGTCAACAACGCAGCTAGCCTACCTCAGCAGTACTGTATCATTTTAATCATTTTAGTCAATTAGATTCTTGCTACGTAAGCTTAACTTTCTGAACATTCGAGACGTGTAGTCCACTTGTCATTCCAATCTCCTCTGCATTAGCGTAGCCTCTTCTCTAGCCTGTCAACTATGTGTCTGTCTATCCCTGTTCTCTCCTCTCTGCACAGACCATACAAACGCTCCACACCGCATGGCCGCGGCCACCCTAATCTGGTGGTCCCAGCGCACGACCCACGTGGAGTTCAGGTCTCGGTAGCCTCTGGAACTGCCGATCTGCGGCCAACAAGGCAGAGTTCATCTCAGCCTATGCCTCCCTCCAGTCCCTCGACTTCTTGGCTCTGACGGAAACATGGATCACCACAGACAACACCGCTACTCCTACTGCTCTCTCTTCGTCCGCCCACGTGCTCTCGCACACCCGAGCTTCTGGTCGGGCGGGTGGTGGCACCGGGATCCTCATCTCTCCCAAGTGGTCATTCTCTTTTCTCCCCTTACCCATCTGTCTATCGCCTCCTTTGAATTCCATGCTGTCACAGTTACCAGCCCTTTCAAGCTTAACATCCTTATCATTTATCGCCCTCCAGGTTCCCTCGGAGGAGTTATCCAATATTAGTGCCTTGATAGCTCCTTTCCTGAGACGGCTCACCTCTCACAGTTCTGGGCGACTTTAACCTCCCCACGTCTACCTTTGACTCATTCCTCTCTGCCTCCTTCTTTCCCTCCTCCTCCTTTCCCGACCTCACCTCTGCCCCTTCCCCCCTACTCACAAGGCAGGCAT
>NW_027039802.1:65000-102015 GCF_034236695.1 Oncorhynchus nerka | reverse complement strand
ACCCTTAGACAATAACACAACCCCCGGCCTCAGTCTGAACATAGAGTATCAACCCTTAGACAATAATACAACCCCCGGCCTCAGTCTGAACATAGAGTATCAACCTTTAGACAATAACACAACCCCCGGCCTCAGTCTGAACATAGAGTATCAACTCATAGACAATAACACCACCCCCTTCCTCAGTCTGAACATAGACTGTCAAATCTTAGACAATAACACAACCCCGGCCTCAGTCTGCTGCAGTCTGGACTGTGTTGTTCCTCCCCCTAGTCTCATGGTTGTCGTGGTGACCTGGTCCAGATGTATTCATAGAGCTGGGCTTCAGCAGCCTGTTGATGATGTCACCACACGTCTTCTTGTACTGGTTACGGAGCAGGGAGTAGACAAAGGGGTCGCAGGCCGCCTTGCTGTAGGCCAGGCACTTGGAGACCAGTCCCCAGCGGTGGTCGATAGGCACGGACGGAAATAACTCCACTATCCTATACAGGATCGGGAAAGAGGGATGAGAGGGAGGGAGAGAGGGAGGAGAGGGAGAGAGGGAGGAGAGGGAGAGGGAGGAGAGGGAGAGAGAGGAGGAGAGGGAGAGAGAGGGAGGAGAGAGAGAGAGAGGAGGAGAGAGAGAGAGGGAGGAGAGAGAGGGAGAGAGAGAGAGGAGAGAGGGAGAGAGAGGAGGAGAGGGAGAGGGGAGAGAGGGAGAGAGGAGGAGAGGGAGAGGGAGGAGAGGGAGAGAGAGGAGGAGAGGGAGAGAGAGGAGGAGAGGGAGAGAGAGGAGGAGAGAGAGAGAGGGGAGGAGAGGGAGAGAGGGGAGGAGAGGGAGAGGGGAGGAGAGGGAGAGAGGGGAGGAGAGGGAGAGAGAGGAGGAGGAGAGGGAGAGAGTGTAGGAGAGGGAGAGAGGGGAGGAGAGGGAGAGAGGAGAGGGGAGGAAAGGGAGAGAGAGGAGAGGGAGAGAGGGGAGGAGAGGGAGAGAGGGGAGGAGAGGGAGAGAGGAGAGGGGAGGAGAGGAGAGAGGGGAGGAGAGGGAGGGAGGGGAGGAGAGGAAGAGAGAGGAGGAGAGGGAGAGAGGGGAGGAGAGGGAGAGAGTGGAGGAGGGAGAGAAGGGAGGAGAGGGAGAGAGGGGAGGAGAGGGGAGAGAGAGGAGGAGAGGGAGGGAGGGAGGGGAGGAGAGGGAGAGAGGGGAGAGAGAGGGAGAGAGGGGAGGAGAGGGGGAGAGGGAGGAGAGGGAGGAGAAAGGAGGAGAGGGAGAGAGGGGAAGAGAGGGAGAGAGGGAGGAGAGGGGAGAGAAGGGAGGAGAGAAGAGAGGGGAGGAGAGGGAGGAGAAGGGAGGAGAGAGGGAGAGGGGGAGAGGGATGTCTTAGATATCTCTATCTATGGATGTCAAAGTGCAACATTCTAATTGTCATCCCACAACTACAGAAGAGGTCAGAGTTCAAAAGCAGACATTTAGTTCTGTTGTTTGTTACATAATACACATAATGTACTTACAGGCAGGTAAAGATTCATTATTTAAAGACTTAGGCTTTAATTGGTTAATTGGTTAATTCCATAACGCAAAAGATCTGTATTGTAGCACGGTTGAAATGTACAGGACATTTCTGTGTAAGGCTTAAACTTCTGCGCTACAGATTGGATCGAGGTCTTTGAATCGAGCACTTAGATATTTATCTTCCATTTGAAGATGCCTGGGTATATTGTGCCTTTCTGTTGTCCTGAAAGTCAACAGCACAGTAAATTACCAAAACACAGCAGGGATACGTTACTTTAGACCGAATTAACGTGCAATATCAAATGTGGCTGGCTGTCAAAAGTCAAAACAAATGGTTCTGTTGATTTATGAGCCTGTTTTCCAACCACCCTGAGAAATAATTTCCTCATTTTCCTTCACAAACACTTCCAGCACAGTAGAATTCTATTATGGCTGGCAGGTGGTATAGATCCTGTTGATCCTTGTTATTATGGCTGGCTGGCAGGTGGTATAGATCCTGTTGATCCTTGTTATTATGGCTGGCTGCCAGGTGGTATAGATCCTGTTGATCCTTGTTATTATGGCTGGCAGGTGGTATAGATCCTGTTGATCCTTGTTATTATGGCTGGCAGGTGGTATAGATCCTGTTGATCCTTGTTATTATGGCTGGCTGGCAGGTGGTATAGATCCTGTTGATCCTTGTTATTATGGCTGGCTGGCTGGCAGGTGGTATAGATCCTGTTGGTCCTTGTTATTATGGCTGGCTGGTGGTATAGATCCTGTTGATCCTTGTTATTATGGCTGGCAGGTGGTATAGATCCTGTTGATCCTTGTTATTATGGCTGGCAGGTGGTATAGATCCTGTTGATCCTTGTTATTATGGCTGGCTGGTGGTATAGATCCTGTTGATCCTTGTTATTATGGCTTTTAGTTGGTATAGATCCTGTTGATCCTTGTTATTATGGCTGGCTGGCAGGTGGTATAGATCCTGTTGATCCTTGTTATTATGGCTGGTAGGTGGTATAGATCCTGTTGATCCTTGTTATTATGGCTGGCAGGTGGTATAGATCCTGTTGATCCTTGTTATTATGGCTGGCAGGTGGTATAGATCCTGTTGATCCGTGTTATTATGGATGCCAGGTGGTATAGATCCTGTTGATCCTTGTTATTATGGCTGGTTGGCTGGTAGGTGGTATAGATCCTGTTGATCCTTGTTATTACGGCTGGCTGGCTGGCAGGTGGTATAGATCCTGTTGATCCTTGTTATTACGGCTGGCTGGCTGGCAGGTGGTATAGATCCTGTTGATCCTTGTTATTATGGCTGGTAGGTGGTATAGATCCTGTTGATCCTTGTTATTACGGCTGGCTGGCTGGCAGGTGGTATAGATCCTGTTGATCCTTGTTATTATGGCTGGTAGGTGGTATAGATCCTGTTGATCCTTGTTATTACGGCTGGCTGGCTGGCAGGTGGTATAGATCATGTTGATCCTTGTTATTACGGCTGGCTGGCTGGCAGGTGGTATAGATCCTGTTGATCCTTGTTATTATGGCTGGTAGGTGGTATAGATCCTGTTGATCCTTGTTATTACGGCTGGCTGGCTGGCAGGTGGTATAGATCCTGTTGATCCTTGTTATTATGGCTGGCTGGCAGGTGGTATAGATCCTGTTGATCCTTGTTATTATGGCTGGCTGGCTGGCAGGTGGTATAGATCCTGTTGATCCTTGTTATTATGGCTGGCTGGCTGGCAGGTGGTATAGATCCTGTTGATCCTTGTTACTATGGCTGGTTGGCTGGCAGGTGGTATAGATCCTGTTGATCCTTGTTACTATGGCTGGCTGGCTGGTGGTATAGATCCTGTTGATCCTTGTTATTATGGCTGGTTGGCTGGCAGGTGGTATAGATCCTGTTGATCCTTGTTAATATGGCTGGCTGGCTGGTGGTATAGATCCTGTTGATCCTTGTTACTATGGCTGGCTGGCTGGTGGTATAGATCCTGTTGATCCTTGTTATTATGGCTGGCAGGTGGTATAGATCCTGTTGATCCTTGTTATTATGGCTGGCTGGCAGGTGGTATAGATCCTGTTGATCCTTGTTATTATGGCTGCCTGGTGGTATAGATCCTGTTGATCCTCGTTATTATGGCTGGCTGGCTGGCTGGTGGTATAGATCCTGTTGATCCTTGTTATTATGGCTGCCAGGTGGTATAGATCCTGTTGATCCTTGTTATTATGGCTGCCAGGTGGTATAGATCCTGTTGATCCTTGTTATTATGGCTGGCTGGCAGGTGGTATAGATCCTGTTGATCCTTGTTATTATGGCTTGCAGGTGGTATAGATCCTGTTGATCCTTTTTAATATGGCTGGTAGGTGGTATAGATCCTGTTGATCCTTGTTATTATGGCTGGCAGGTGGTATAGATCCTGTTGATCCTTGTTATTATGGCTGGCAGGTGGTATAGATCCTGTTGATCCTTGTTATTACGGCTGGCTGGCAGGTGGTATAGATCCTGTTGATCCTTGTTATTATGGCTGGCTGGTGGTATAGATCCTGTTGATCCTTGTTATTATGGCTGGCAGGTGGTATAGATCCTGTTGATCCTTGTTATTATGGCTGGCAGGTGGTATAGATCCTGTTGATCCTTGTTATTATGGCTGCCAGGTGGTATAGATCCTGTTGATCCATGTTATTATGGCTGGCTGGTGGTATAGATCCTGTTGATCCTTGTTATTATGGCTGCCAGGTGGTATAGATCCTGTTGATCCTTGTTATTATGGCTGCCAGGTGGTATAGATCCTGTTGATCCTTGTTACTATGGCTGGCTGGCTGGTGGTATAGATCCTGTTGATCCTTGTTATTATGGCTGGCAGGTGGTATAGATCCTGTTGATCCTTGTTATTATGGCTGGCTGGTGGTATAGATCCTGTTGATCCTTGTTATTATGGCTGCCAGGTGGTATAGATCCTGTTGATCCTTGTTATTATGGCTGGCTGGCAGGTGGTATAGATCCTGTTGATCCTTGTTATTATGGCTGGCTGGCTGCTGTTGATCCTTGTTATTATGGCTGCCAGGTGGTATAGATCCTGTTGATCCTTGTTATTATGGCTGGCTGGCTGGCAGGTGGTATAGATCCTGTTGATCCTTGTTATTATGGCTGGCAGGTGGTATAGATCCTGTTGATCCTTGTTATTATGGCTGGCAGGTGGTATAGATCCTGTTGATCCTTGTTATTATGGCTGGCTGGTGGTATAGATCCTGTTGATCCTTGTTATTATGGCTGGCTGGTGGTATAGATCCTGTTGATCCTTGTTATTATGGCTGGCTGGTGGTATAGATCCTGTTGATCCTTGTTATTATGGCTGGCAGGTGGTATAGATCCTGTTGATCCTTGTTATTATGGCTGGCTGCCAGGTGGTATAGATCCTGTTGATCCTTGTTATTATGGCTGGCAGGTGGTATAGATCCTGTTGATCCTTGTTATTATGGCTGCCAGGTGGTATAGATCCTGTTGATCCTTGTTATTATGGCTGGCTGGCAGGTGGTATAGATCCTGTTGATCCTTGTTATTATGGCTGGCAGGTGGTATGGATCCTGTTGATCCTTGTTATTATGGCTGGCTGGCAGGTGGTATAGATCCTGTTGATCCTTGTTATTATGGCTGCCAGGTGTTTTAGATCCTGTTGAACCTTGTTATTATGGCTGACAGGTGGTATAGATCCTGTTGATCCTTGTTATTATGGCTGGCTGGCTGGCTGGTGGTATAGATCCTGTTGATCCTTGTTATTATGGCTGGCTGGCTGACAGGTGGTATAGATCCTGTTGATCCTTGTTATTATGGCTGGCTGGTGGTATAGATCCTGTTGATCCTTGTTATTATGGCTGGCTGGCTGGCAGGTGGTATAGATCCTGTTGATCCTTGTTATTATGGCTGGCTGGCAGGTGGTATAGATCCTGTTGATCCTTGTTATTATGGCTGGCAGGTGGTATGGATCCTGTTGATCCTTGTTATTATGGCTGGCTGGCAGGTGGTATAGATCCTGTTGATCCTTGTTAATATGGCTGGCAGGTGGTATAGATCCTGTTTATCCTTGTTAATATGGCTGGTAGTTGGTATAGATCCTGTTGATCCTTGTTATTATGGCTGGCAGGTGGTATAGATCCTGTTGATCCTTGTTATTATGGCTGGCTGGCTGGTGGTATAGATCCTGTTGATCCTTGTTATTATGGCTGGCAGGTGGTATAGATCCTGTTGATCCTTGTTATTATAGCTGGCTGGCTGGTGGTATAGATCCTGTTGATCCTTGTTATTATGGCTGGCTGGCTGGCAGGTGGTATAGATCCTGTTGATCCTTGTTATTATGGCTGGCTGGCAGGTGGTATAGATCCTGTAAATCCTTGTTATTATGGCTGGCTGGCTGGCAGGTGGTATAGATCCTGTTGATCCTTGTTATTATGGCTGGCTGGCTGGTGGTATAGATCCTGTTGATCCTTGTTATTATGGCTGGCTGCCAGGTGGTATAGATCCTGTTGATCCTTGTTATTATGGCTGGCTGGCTGGTGGTATAGATCCTGTTGATCCTTGTTATTATGGCTGGCTGGCTGGTGGTATAGATCCTGTTGATCCTTGTTATTATGGCTGGCCGGTGGTATAACTCCTGTTGATCCTTGTTATTATGGCTGCCAGGTGGTATAGATCCTGTTGATCCTTGTTATTATGGCTGGCAGGTGGTATAGATCCTGTTGATCCTTGTTAATATGGCTGGTAGGTGGTATAGATCCTGTTGATCCTTGTTATTATGGCTGGCAGGTGGTATAGATCCTGTTGATCCTTGTTATTATGGCTGGCAGGTGGTATAGATCCTGTTGATCCTTGTTATTATCGCTGGCTGGCAGGTGGTATAGATCCTGTTGATCCTTGTTATTATGGCTGCCAGGTGGTATAGATCCTGGTGATCCCTGTTATTATGGCTGGCAGGTGGTATAGATCCTGTTGATCCTTGTTATTATGGCTGGCAGGTGGTATAGATCCTGTTGATCCTTGTTAATATGGCTGGCTAGGTGGTATAGATCCTGTTGATCCTTGTTATTATGGCTGGCTGGTGGTATAGATCCTGTTGATCCTTGTTATTATGGCTGGCAGGTGGTATAGATCCTGTTGATCCTTGTTATTATGGCTGGCTGGCAGGTGGTATAGATCCTGTTGATCCTTGTTATTATGGCTGGCCTTGTGGCTGGCAGGTGGTATAGATCCTGTTAATCCATGTTATTATGGCTGGCTGCCAGGTGGTATAGATCCTGTTGATCCTTGTTATTATGGCTGCCAGGTGGTATAGATCCTGTTGATCCTTGTTAATATGGCTGGTAGTTGGTATAGATCCTGTTGATCCTTGTTATTATGGCTGGCTGGCTGGTGGTATAGATCCTGTTGATCCTTGTTATTATGGCTGCCAGGTGGTATAGATCCTGTTGATCCTTGTTATTATGGCTGGCTGGTGGTATAGATCCTGTTAATCCATGTTATTATGGCTGCCAGGTGGTATAGATCCTGTTGATCCTTGTTATTATGGCTGCCAGGTGGTATAGATCCTGTTGATCCTTGTTATTATGGCTGGCTGCCAGGTGGTATAGATCCTGTTGATCCTTGTTATTATGGCTGGCTGGCTGGCAGGTGGTATAGATCCTGTTGATCCTTGTTATTATGGCTGGCTGGCTGGTGGTATAGATCCTGTTGATCCTTGTTATTATGGCTGGCTGGCTGGTGGAATAGATCCTGTTGATCCTTGTTATTATGGCTGGCTGGCTGGCAGGTGGTATAGATCCTGTTGATCCTTGTTATTATGGCTGGCTGGCTGGTGGTATAGATCCTGTTGATCCTTGTTATTATGGCTGGCAGGTGGTATAGATCCTGTTGATCCTTGTTATTATGGCTGGCAGGTGGTATAGATCCTGTTGATCCATGTTATTATGGCTGGCAGGTGGTATAGATCCTGTTGATCCTTGTTATTATGGCTGGTATAGATCCTGGATCCTTGTTATTATGGCTGCCAGGTGGTATAGATCCTGTTGATCCTTGTTATTATGGCTGGCTGGCAGGTGGTATAGATCCTGTTGATCCTTGTTATTATGGCTGGCTGGTGGTATAGATCCTGTTGATCCTTGTTATTATGGCTGGCAGGTGGTATAGATCCTGTTGATCCTTGTTATTATGGCTGGCTGGTGGTATAGATCCTGTTGATCCTTGTTATTATGGCAGCCAGGTGGTATAGATCCTGTTGATCCTTGTTATTATGGCTGGCAGTTGGAATAGATCCTGTTGATCCTTGTTATTATGGCTGGCTGGCAGGTGGTATAGATCCTGTTGATCCTTGTTATTATGGCTGGCAGGTGGTATAGATCCTGTTAATCCATGTTATTATGGCTGGCAGGTGGTATAGATCCTGTTGATCCATGTTATTATGGCTGGCAGGTGGTATAGATCCTGTTGATCCTTGTTATTATGGCTGGCAGGTGGTATAGATCCTGTTGATCCTTGTTATTATGGCTGCCAGGTGGTATAGATCCTGTTGATCCTTGTTACTATGGCTGGCTGGCTGGTAGTATAGATCCTGTTGATCCTTGTTATTATGGCTGGCTGGTGGTATAGATCCTGTTGATCCTTGTTATTATGGCTGGCAGGTGGTATAGATCCTGTTGATCCTTGTTATTATGGCTGGCTGGTGGTATAGATCCTGTTGATCCTTGTTATTATGGCAGCCAGGTGGTATAGATCCTGTTGATCCTTGTTATTATGGCTGGCAGTTGGAATAGATCCTGTTGATCCTTGTTATTATGGCTGGCTGGCAGGTGGTATAGATCCTGTTGATCCTTGTTATTATGGCTGGCAGGTGGTATAGATCCTGTTAATCCATGTTATTATGGCTGCCAGGTGGTATAGATCCTGTTGATCCTTGTTATTATGGCTGGCTGGCAGGTGGTATAGATCCTGTTGATCCTTGTTATTATGGCTGGCTGGCTGGCAGGTGGTATAGATCCTGTTGATCCTTGTTATTATGGCTGCCAGGTGTTTTAGATCCTGTTGAACCTTGTTATTATGGCTGACAGGTGGTATAGATCCTGTTGATCCTTGTTATTATGGCTGGCAGGTGGTATAGATCCTGTTGATCCTTGTTATTATGGCTGGCTGCCAGGTGGTATAGATCCTGTTGATCCTTGTTATTATGGCTGGCTGGCTGGCAGGTGGTATAGATCCTGTTGATCCTTGTTATTATGGCTGGCTGGTGGTATAGATCCTGTTGATCCTTGTTATTATGGCTGGCTGGCAGGTGGTATAGATCCTGTTGATCCTTGTTATTATGGCTGGCTGGTGGTATAGATCCTGTTGATCCTTGTTATTATGGCTGGCAGGTGGTATAGATCCTGTTGATCCTTGTTATTATGGCTGGCTGGCAGGTGGTATAGATCCTGTTGATCCTTGTTATTATGGCTGGCTGGCTGGCAGGTGGTATAGATCCTGTTGATCCTTGTTATTATGGCTGGCTGGCTGGCTGGTGGTATAGATCCTGTTGATCCTTGTTATTATGGCTGGCAGGTGGTATAGATCCTGTTGATCCTTGTTATTATGGCTGGCTGGCAGGTGGTATAGATCCTGTTGATCCTTGTTATTATGGCTGGCAGGTGGTATGGATCCTGTTGATCCTTGTTATTATGGCTGGCTGGCAGGTGGTATAGATCCTGTTGATCCTTGTTATTATGGCTGGCAGGTGGTATGGATCCTGTTGATCCTTGTTATTATGGCTGGCTGGCAGGTGGTATAGATCCTGTTAATCCTTGTTATTATGGCTGGTAGGTGGTATAGATCCTGTTGATCCTTGTTATTATGGCTGGCTGGTGGTATAGATCCTGTTGATCCTTGTTATTATGGCTGGCTGGTGGTATAGATCCTGTTGATCCTTGTTATTATGGCTGGCTGGTGGTATAGATCCTGTTGATCCTTGTTATTATGGCTGGCTGGTGGTATAGATCCTGTTGATCCTTGTTATTATGGCTGCCAGGTGTTTTAGATCCTGTTGAACGTTGTTATTATGGCTGACAGGTGGTATAGATCCTGTTGATCCTTGTTATTATGGCTGGCAGGTGGTATAGATCCTGTTGATCCTTGTTATTATGGCTGGCTGGCTGGCAGGTGGTATAGATCCTGTTGATCCTTGTTATTATGGCTGGCTGGCAGGTGGTATAGATCCTGTTGATCCTTGTTATTATGGCTGGCTGGCTGGCAGGTGGTATAGATCCTGTTGATCCTTGTTATTATGGCTGGCTGGCTGGCAGGTGGTATAGATCCTGTTGATCCTTGTTATTATGGCTGGCTGGCAGGTGGTATAGATCCTGTTGATCCTTGTTATTATGGCTGGCTGGCTGGCAGGTGGTATAGATCCTGTTGATCCTTGTTATTATGGCTGGCTGGCAGGTGGTATAGATCCTGTTGATCCTTGTTATTATGGCTGGCAGGTGGTATGGATCCTGTTGATCCTTGTTATTATGGCTGGCTGGCCAGGTGGTATAGATCCTGTTGATCCTTGTTATTATGGCTGCCAGGTGGTATAGATCCTGTTGATCCTTGTTATTATGGCTGGCAGGTGGTATAGATCCTGTTGATCCTTGTTATTATGGCTGCCAGGTGGTATAGATCCTGTTGATCCTTGTTATTATGGCTGGCAGGTGGTATAGATCCTGTTGATCCTTGTTATTATGGCTGGCAGGTGGTATAGATCCTGTTGATCCTTGTTATTATGGCTGGCAGGTGGAATAGATCCTGTTGATCCTTGTTATTATGGCTGGCTGGCAGGTGGTATAGATCCTGTTGATCCTTGTTATTATGGCTGGCAGGTGGTATAGATCCTGTTAATCCATGTTATTATGGCTGCCAGGTGGTATAGATCCTGTTGATCCTTGTTATTATGGCTGGCTGGTGGTATAGATCCTGTTAATCCATGTTATTATGGCTGCCAGGTGGTATAGATCCTGTTGATCCTTGTTATTATGGCTGCCAGGTGGTATAGATCCTGTTGATCCTTGTTATTATGGCTGGCTGCCAGGTGGTATAGATCCTGTTGATCCTTGTTATTATGGCTGGCTGGCTGGCAGGTGGTATAGATCCTGTTGATCCTTGTTATTATGGCTGGCTGGCTGGTGGTATAGATCCTGTTGATCCTTGTTATTATGGCTGGCTGGCTGGCAGGTGGTATAGATCCTGTTGATCCTTGTTATTATGGCTGGCTGGCTGGTGGTATAGATCCTGTTGATCCTTGTTATTATGGCTGGCTGGCAGGTGGTATAGATCCTGTTGATCCTTGTTATTATGGCTGGCTGGCTGGTTGGTATAGATCCTGTTGATCCTTGTTATTATGGCTGGCTGGCTGGCAGGTGGTATAGATCCTGTTGATCCTTGTTATTATGGCTGGCTGGCAGGTGGTATAGATCCTGTTGATCCTTGTTATTATGGCTGGCTGGCAGGTGGTATAGATCCTGTTGATCCTTGTTATTATGGCTGGCTGGCAGGTGGTATAGATCCTGTTGATCCTTGTTATTATGGCTGGCTGGCTGGCAGGTGGTATAGATCCTGTTGATCCTTGTTATTATGGCTGGCTGGCAGGTGGTATAGATCCTGTTGATCCTTGTTATTATGGCTGGCAGGTGGTATGGATCCTGTTGATCCTTGTTATTATGGCTGGCTGGTGGTATAGATCCTGTTGATCCATGTTATTATGGCTGGCTGGCAGGTGGTATAGATCCTGTTGATCCTTGTTATTATGGCTGGCTGCCAGGTGGTATAGATCCTGTTGATCCTTGTTATTATGGCTGGCTGGCTGGCAGGTGGTATAGATCCTGTTGATCCTTGTTATTATGGCTGGCTGGCTGGTGGTATAGATCCTGTTGATCCTTGTTATTATGGCTGGCTGGCTGGCAGGTGGTATAGATCCTGTTGATCCTTGTTATTATGGCTGGCTGGCTGGTGGTATAGATCCTGTTGATCCTTGTTATTATGGCTGGCTGGCTGGCAGGTGGTATAGATCCTGTTGATCCTTGTTATTATGGCTGGCTGGTGGTATAGATCCTGTTGATCCTTGTTATTATGGCTGGCTGGTGGTATAGATCCTGTTGATCCTTGTTATTATGGCTGGCAGGTGGTATAGATCCTGTTGATCCTTGTTATTATGGCTGGCTGGCTGGCAGGTGGTATAGATCCTGTTGATCCTTGTTATTATGGCTGGCTGGCAGGTGGTATAGATCCTGTTGATCCTTGTTATTATGGCTGGCTGGCTGGCAGGTGGTATAGATCCTGTTGATCCTTGTTATTATGGCTGGCTGGCTGGCAGGTGGTATAGATCCTGTTGATCCTTGTTATTATGGCTGGCTGGCAGGTGGTATAGATCCTGTTGATCCTTGTTATTATGGCTGGCTGGCTGGCAGGTGGTATAGATCCTGTTGATCCTTGTTATTATGGCTGGCTGGCAGGTGGTATAGATCCTGTTGATCCTTGTTATTATGGCTGGCAGGTGGTATGGATCCTGTTGATCCTTGTTATTATGGCTGGCTGGCAGGTGGTATAGATCCTGTTGATCCTTGTTATTATGGCTGCCAGGTGGTATAGATCCTGTTGATCCTTGTTATTATGGCTGGCAGGTGGTATAGATCCTGTTGATCCTTGTTATTATGGCTGCCAGGTGGTATAGATCCTGTTGATCCTTGTTATTATGGCTGGCAGGTGGTATAGATCCTGTTGATCCTTGTTATTATGGCTGGCAGGTGGTATAGATCCTGTTGATCCTTGTTATTATGGCTGGCAGGTGGTATAGATCCTGTTGATCCTTGTTATTATGGCTGGCTGGCAGGTGGTATAGATCCTGTTGATCCTTGTTATTATGGCTGGCAGGTGGTATAGATCCTGTTAATCCATGTTATTATGGCTGCCAGGTGGTATAGATCCTGTTGATCCTTGTTATTATGGCTGGCTGGTGGTATAGATCCTGTTAATCCATGTTATTATGGCTGCCAGGTGGTATAGATCCTGTTGATCCTTGTTATTATGGCTGCCAGGTGGTATAGATCCTGTTGATCCTTGTTATTATGGCTGGCTGGTGGTATAGATCCTGTTGATCCTTGTTATTATGGCTGGCTGGTGGTATAGATCCTGTTGATCCTTGTTATTATGGCTGGCTGGCTGGCAGGTGGTATAGATCCTGTTGATCCTTGTTATTATGGCTGGCTGGTGGTATAGATCCTGTTGATCCTTGTTATTATGGCTGGCTGGCAGGTGGTATAGATCCTGTTGATCCTTGTTATTATGGCTGGCTGGCAGGTGGTATAGATCCTGTTGATCCTTGTTATTATGGCTGGCTGGCTGGCAGGTGGTATAGATCCTGTTGATCCTTGTTATTATGGCTGGCTGGCAGGTGGTATAGATCCTGTTGATCCTTGTTATTATGGCTGGCAGGTGGTATGGATCCTGTTGATCCTTGTTATTATGGCTGGCTGGTGGTATAGATCCTGTTAATCCATGTTATTATGTCTGCCAGGTGGTATAGATCCTGTTGATCCTTGTTATTATGGCTGGCTGCCAGGTGGTATAGATCCTGTTGATCCTTGTTATTATGGCTGGCTGGCTGGCAGGTGGTATAGATCCTGTTGATCCTTGTTATTATGGCTGGCTGGCAGGTGGAATAGATCCTGTTGATCCTTGTTATTATGGCTGGCTGGCTGGCAGGTGGTATAGATCCTGTTGATCCTTGTTATTATGGCTGGCTGGCTGGTGGTATAGATCCTGTTGATCCTTGTTATTATGGCTGGCTGGCTGGCAGGTGGTATAGATCCTGTTGATCCTTGTTATTATGGCTGGCTGGTGGTATAGATCCTGTTGATCCTTGTTATTATGGCTGGCTGGTGGTATAGATCCTGTTGATCCTTGTTATTATGGCTGGCTGGCTGGCAGGTGGTATAGATCCTGTTGATCCTTGTTATTATGGCTGGCTGGCAGGTGGTATAGATCCTGTTGATCCTTGTTATTATGGCTGGCTGGCTGGCAGGTGGTATAGATCCTGTTGATCCTTGTTATTATGGCTGGCTGGCAGGTGGTATAGATCCTGTTGATCCTTGTTATTATGGCTGGCAGGTGGTATGGATCCTGTTGATCCTTGTTATTATGGCTGGCTGGCAGGTGGTATAGATCCTGTTGATCCTTGTTATTATGGCTGCCAGGTGGTATAGATCCTGTTGATCCTTGTTATTATGGCTGGCAGGTGGTATAGATCCTGTTGATCCTTGTTATTATGGCTGCCAGGTGGTATAGATCCTGTTGATCCTTGTTATTATGGCTGGCAGGTGGTATAGATCCTGTTGATCCTTGTTATTATGGCTGGCAGGTGGTATAGATCCTGTTGATCCTTGTTATTATGGCTGGCAGGTGGAATAGATCCTGTTGATCCTTGTTATTATGGCTGGCAGGTGGTATAGATCCTGTTAATCCATGTTATTATGGCTGCCAGGTGGTATAGATCCTGTTGATCCTTGTTATTATGGCTGGCTGGTGGTATAGATCCTGTTAATCCATGTTATTATGGCTGCCAGGTGGTATAGATCCTGTTGATCCTTGTTATTATGGCTGCCAGGTGGTATAGATCCTGTTGATCCTTGTTATTATGGCTGGCTGCCAGGTGGTATAGATCCTGTTGATCCTTGTTATTATGGCTGGCTGGCTGGCAGGTGGTATAGATCCTGTTGATCCTTGTTATTATGGCTGGCTGGCTGGTGGTATAGATCCTGTTGATCCTTGTTATTATGGCTGGCTGGCTGGTGGAATAGATCCTGTTGATCCTTGTTATTATGGCTGGCTGGCTGGCAGGTGGTATAGATCCTGTTGATCCTTGTTATTATGGCTGGCTGGCTGGTGGTATAGATCCTGTTGATCCTTGTTATTATGGCTGGCAGGTGGTATAGATCCTGTTGATCCATGTTATTATGGCTGGCTGCCAGGTGGTATAGATCCTGTTGATCCTTGTTATTATGGCTGGCAGGTGGTATAGATCCTGTTGATCCATGTTATTATGGCTGGCAGGTGGTATAGATCCTGTTGATCCTTGTTATTATGGCTGGCAGGTGGTATAGATCCTGTTGATCCTTGTTATTATGGCTGCCAGGTGGTATAGATCCTGTTGATCCTTGTTACTATGGCTGGCTGGCTGGTAGTATAGATCCTGTTGATCCTTGTTATTATGGCTGGCTGGTGGTATAGATCCTGTTGATCCTTGTTATTATGGCTGGCAGGTGGTATAGATCCTGTTGATCCTTGTTATTATGGCTGGCTGGTGGTATAGATCCTGTTGATCCTTGTTATTATGGCAGCCAGGTGGTATAGATCCTGTTGATCCTTGTTATTATGGCTGGCAGGTGGAATAGATCCTGTTGATCCTTGTTATTATGGCTGGCTGGCAGGTGGTATAGATCCTGTTGATCCTTGTTATTATGGCTGGCAGGTGGTATAGATCCTGTTAATCCATGTTATTATGGCTGCCAGGTGGTATAGATCCTGCTGATCCTTGTTATTATGGCTGGCTGGCAGGTGGTATAGATCCTGTTGATCCTTGTTATTATGGCTGGCTGGCTGGCAGGTGGTATAGATCCTGTTGATCCTTGTTATTATGGCTGCCAGGTGTTTTAGATCCTGTTGAACCTTGTTATTATGGCTGACAGGTGGTATAGATCCTGTTGATCCTTGTTATTATGGCTGGCAGGTGGTATAGATCCTGTTGATCCTTGTTATTATGGCTGGCTGCCAGGTGGTATAGATCCTGTTGATCCTTGTTATTATGGCTGGCTGGCTGGCAGGTGGTATAGATCCTGTTGATCCTTGTTATTATGGCTGGCTGGTGGTATAGATCCTGTTGATCCTTGTTATTATGGCTGGCTGGCAGGTGGTATAGATCCTGTTGATCCTTGTTATTATGGCTGGCTGGTGGTATAGATCCTGTTGATCCTTGTTATTATGGCTGGCAGGTGGTATAGATCCTGTTGATCCTTGTTATTATGGCTGGCTGGCAGGTGGTATAGATCCTGTTGATCCTTGTTATTATGGCTGGCTGGCTGGCAGGTGGTATAGATCCTGTTGATCCTTGTTATTATGGCTGGCTGGCTGGCTGGTGGTATAGATCCTGTTGATCCTTGTTATTATGGCTGGCAGGTGGTATAGATCCTGTTGATCCTTGTTATTATGGCTGGCTGGCAGGTGGTATAGATCCTGTTGATCCTTGTTATTATGGCTGGCAGGTGGTATGGATCCTGTTGATCCTTGTTATTATGGCTGGCTGGCAGGTGGTATAGATCCTGTTGATCCTTGTTATTATGGCTGGCAGGTGGTATGGATCCTGTTGATCCTTGTTATTATGGCTGGCTGGCAGGTGGTATAGATCCTGTTAATCCTTGTTATTATGGCTGGTAGGTGGTATAGATCCTGTTGATCCTTGTTATTATGGCTGGCTGGTGGTATAGATCCTGTTGATCCTTGTTATTATGGCTGGCTGGTGGTATAGATCCTGTTGATCCTTGTTATTATGGCTGGCTGGTGGTATAGATCCTGTTGATCCTTGTTATTATGGCTGGCTGGTGGTATAGATCCTGTTGATCCTTGTTATTATGGCTGCCAGGTGTTTTAGATCCTGTTGAACCTTGTTATTATGGCTGACAGGTGGTATAGATCCTGTTGATCCTTGTTATTATGGCTGGCAGGTGGTATAGATCCTGTTGATCCTTGTTATTATGGCTGGCTGGCTGGCAGGTGGTATAGATCCTGTTGATCCTTGTTATTATGGCTGGCTGGCAGGTGGTATAGATCCTGTTGATCCTTGTTATTATGGCTGGCTGGCTGGCAGGTGGTATAGATCCTGTTGATCCTTGTTATTATGGCTGGCTGGCAGGTGGTATAGATCCTGTTGATCCTTGTTATTATGGCTGGCAGGTGGTATGGATCCTGTTGATCCTTGTTATTATGGCTGGCTGGCAGGTGGTATAGATCCTGTTGATCCTTGTTATTATGGCTGCCAGGTGGTATAGATCCTGTTGATCCTTGTTATTATGGCTGGCAGGTGGTATAGATCCTGTTGATCCTTGTTATTATGGCTGCCAGGTGGTATAGATCCTGTTGATCCTTGTTAATATGGCTGGTAGTTGGTATACATCCTGTTGATCCTTGTTATTATGGCTGGCAGGTGGTATAGATCCTGTTGATCCTTGTTATTATGGCTGGCAGGTGGTATAGATCCTGTTGATCCTTGTTATTATGGCTGGCAGGTGGTATAGATCCTGTTGATCCTTGTTATTATAGCTGGCTGGCAGGTGGTATAGATCCTGTTGATCCTTGTTATTATGGCTGGCTGGCAGGTGGTATAGACCCTGTTGATCCTTGTTATTATGGCTGGCTGGCTGGTGGTATAGATCCTGTTGATCCTTGTTATTATGGCTGGTTGGCTGGTGGTATAGATCCTGTTGATCCTTGTTATTATGGCTGGCAGGTGGTATAGATCCTGTTGATCCTTGTTATTATGGCTGCCAGGTGGTATAGATCCTGTTGATCCTTGTTAATATGGCTGGCAGGTGGTATAGATCCTGTTGATCCTTGTTATTATGGCTGGCTGGCTGGCAGGTCGTATAGATCCTGTTGATCCTTGTTATTATGGCTGGCTGGTGGTATAGATCCTGTTGATCCTTGTTATTATGGCTGGCTGGTGGTATAGATCCTGTTGATCCTTGTTATTATGGCTGCCAGGTGGTATAGATCCTGTTGATCCTTGTTAATATGGCTGGCTGCCAGGTGGTATAGATCCTGTTGATCCTTGTTATTATGGCTGGCTGCCAGGTGGTATAGATCCTGTTGATCCTTGTTATTATGGCTGCCAGGTGGTATAGATCCTGTTGATCCTTGTTATTATGGCTGGCAGGTGGTATAGATCCTGTTGATCCTTGTTATTATGGCTGCCAGGTGGTATAGATCCTGTTGATCCTTGTTATTATGGCTGGCTGGTGGTATAGATCCTGTTGATCCTTGTTATTATGGCTGGCTGGCAGGTGGTATAGATCCTGTTGATCCTTGTTATTATGGCTGGCAGGTGGTATAGATCCTGTTGATCCTTGTTATTATGGCTGGCTGGCTGGCTGCCAGGTGGTATAGATCCTGTTGATCCTTGTTATTATGGCTGGCTGGCAGGTGGTATAGATCCTGTTGATCCTTGTTATTATGGCTGGCTGGCTGGTGGTATAGATCCTGTTGATCCTTGTTATTATGGCTGGCAGGTGGTATAGATCCTGTTGATCCTTGTTATTATGGCTGGCTGGCTGGCAGGTGGTATAGATCCTGTTGATCCTTGTTATTACGGCTGGCTGGCTGGCAGGTGGTATAGATCCTGTTGATCCTTGTTATTATGGCTGGCTGGCTGGCAGGTGGTATAGATCCTGTTGATCCTTGTTATTACGGCTGGCTGCCAGGTGGTATAGATCTTGTTGATCCTTGTTATTATGGCTGGCTGGCAGGTGGTATAGATCCTGTTGATCCTTGTTATTATGGCTGGCTGGCTGGTGGTATAGATCCTGTTGATCCTTGTTATTATGGCTGGCAGGTGGTATAGATCCTGTTAATCCTTGTTATTATGGCTGGCAGGTGGTATAGATCCTGTTGGTCCTTGTTATTATGGCTGGCTGGTGGTATAGATCCTGTTGATCCTTGTTATTATGGCTGGCAGGTGGTATAGATCCTGTTGATCCTTGTTATTATGGCTGCCAGGTGGTATAGATCCTGTTAATCCTTGTTATTATGGCTGGCAGGTGGTATAGATCCTGTTGATCCTTGTTATTATGGCTGGCAGATGGTATAGATCCTGTTGATCCTTGTTATTATGGCTGGCAGGTGGTATAGATCCTGTTGATCCTTGTTATTATGGCTGGCAGGTGGTATAGATCCTGTTGATCCTTGTTATTATGGCTGGCAGGTGGTATAGATCCTGTTGATCCTTGTTATTATGGCTGGCAGGTGGTATAGATCCTGTTGATCCTTGTTATTATGGCTGCCAGGTGTTTTAGATCCTGTTGAACCTTGTTATTATGGCTGCCAGGTGGTATAGATCCTGTTGATTCTTGTTATTATGGCTGGCTGGCAGGTGGTATAGATCCTGTTGATCCTTGTTAATATGGCTGGCTGCCAGGTGGTATAGATCCTGTTGATCCTTGTTATTATGGCTGCCAGGTGGTATAGATCCTGTTGATCCTTGTTAATATGGCTGGCAGGTGGTATAGATCCTGTTGATCCTTGTTATTATGGCTGGCTGGTGGTATAGATCCTGTTGATCCTTGTTATTATGGCTGGCTGGTGGTATAGATCCTGTTGATCCTTGTTATTATGGCTGCCAGGTTGTATAGATCCTGTTGATCCTTGTTAATATGGCTGGCTGCCAGGTGGTATAGATCCTGTTGATCCTTGTTATTATGGCTGGCTGCCAGGTGGTATAGATCCTGTTGAACCTTGTTATTATGGCTGCCAGGTGGTATAGATCCTGTTGATCCTTGTTATTATGGCTGGCAGGTGGTATAGATCCTGTTGATCCTTGTTATTATGGCTGGCTGGTGGTATAGATCCTGTTGATCCTTGTTATTATGGCTGCCAGGTGGTATAGATCCTGTTGATCCTTGTTATTATGGCTGGCTGGCAGGTGGTATAGATCCTGTTGATCCTTGTTATTATGGCTGGCTGGTAGGTGGTATAGATCCTGTTGATCCTTGTTATTATGGCTGGCAGGTGGTATAGATCCTGTTGATCCTTGTTATTATGGCTGGCAGGTGGTATAGATCCTGTTGATCCTTGTTATTATGGCTGGCTGGCTGGTGGTATAGATCCTGTTGATCCTTGTTATTATGGCTGCCAGGTGGTATAGATCCTGTTGATCCTTGTTATTATGGCTGGCAGGTGGTATAGATCCTGTTGATCCTTGTTATTATGGCTGCCAGGTGGTATAGATCCTGTTGATCCTTGTTATTATGGCTGGCTGGCTGGCAGGTGGTATAGATCCTGTTGATCCTTGTTATTACGGCTGGCTGGCTGGCAGGTGGTATAAATCCTGTTGATCCTTGTTATTATGGCTGGCTGGCTGGCAGGTGGTATAGATCCTGTTGATCCTTGTTATTACGGCTGGCTGCCAGGTGGTATAGATCCTGTTGATCCTTGTTATTATGGCTGGCTGGCAGGTGGTATAGATCCTGTTGATCCTTGTTATTATGGCTGGCAGGTGGTATAGATCCTGTTAATCCTTGTTATTATGGCTGGCAGGTGGTATAGATCCTGTTGATCCTTGTTATTATGGCTGGCAGGTGGTATAGATCCTGTTGATCCTTGTTATTATGGCTGGCAGGTGGTATAGATCCTGTTGATCCTTGTTATTATGGCTGGCTGGCAGGTGGTATAGATCCTGTTGATCCTTGTTATTATGGCTGGCTGGCAGGTGGTATAGATCCTGTTGATCCTTGTTAATATGGCTGGCTGGCAGGTGGTATAGATCCTGTTGATCCTTGTTATTATGGCTGGCTGGCAGGTGGTATAGATCCTGTTGATCCTTGTTATTATGGCTGGCTTCCTGCTAGGTGATATTGGTCCTGTTGAACCTAGTTATTAATATCATCTAATGTACTCTTGTAAAGATATCAGGGACATCTCATCTTATGTTGCTTGTAAAGATATCTCTCTCTCTCTCTTCCCCTCCCCTCTTTCTACCTACCTGGTGATGACGTAGGGAGCAAAGCAGACCATGAACGTGCCGATGAAGGTACTGATCTTCCTGGTTGCTCTCTGTCTCCTCCTCTTCTGCTCCTCCAGACAACGCTCTCGAACACTGATCAGGGAAATATGTGGTTACACTTTATTTGACACACGTCTTCATGACATGAACATGATTATGTTGTTTGTTAGACCTAAAATCAGATTTCACGAGGTGCCATGAGGTGCCATGAGGTGCCATGAGGTGTCATGAGGTGTCATGAGGTGTCATTATGTTTCATGAGGTGCCATGAGGTGCCATGAGGTGCCATGGGGTGTCATGAGGTGCCATGAGGTGCCATGAGGTGTCATTATGTTTCATGAGGTGCCATGAGGTGCCATGAGGTGCCATGAGGTGCCATGAGGTGTCATGAGGTGTCATGAGGTGTCATTATGTTTCATGAGGTGCCATGAGGTGCCATGAGGTGTCATGAGGTGTCATTATGTTTCATGAGGTGCCATGAGGTGCCATGAGGTGCCATGAGGTGCCATGAGGTGTCATGAGGTGTCATTATGTTTCATGAGGTGCCATGAGGTGCCATGAGGTGCCATGAGTTGTCATGAGGTGCCATGAGGTGCCATGAGGTGCCATGAGGTGCCATGAGGTGTCATGAGGTGCTATGAGGTGTTATGAGGTGCTATGAGGTGCCATGAGGTGCCATGAGGTGTCATTATGTGTCATTAGGTGTGCTGTAATGACACAAGGTGTCATTAGGTGTGCTTAGCTGTGCTGAAGTGACATGAGTTGTCATTATGTGTCATTATGTGTCATTATGTGTCATTACGTGCCATGAGGTGCCATTAGGTGTCTGTTTATCTGTCAGCCATAGAGATTGAGGACGACAGTGTGCATGTGTGTATGTGTGCATGTGTGTGCACATGGCAGTCGTAGACAGCAATATTTTCATAATCATGTTATGACAATAGAGTGGTTAAAGACACGTGTGTTTTACATGATTACGTGACGTGTGTGGTGTGGTCTTGTGTGTGATGATGATGGTTATAGAATGTTACCCATATCAGACTGTTTTATCCAGAAAAACAGACAAAGAGTCTGTCTATTATGCCACAGTAAATGACCATGTAATAGGAGACTCCTCCCACTCAGTAAAACACTGGTTTTATCCTATTCTAACCAGGAAACAGACAAAGAGTCTGTCTATTATGCCACAGTAAATGAACATGTAATAGGAGACCCCTCCCACTCAGTAAAACACTGGTTTTATCCTATTCTAACCAGGAAACAGACAAAGAGTCTGTCTATTATGCCACAGTAAATGACCATGTAATAGGAGACTCCTCCCACTCAGTAAAACACTGGTTTTATCCTATTCTAACCAGGAAACAGACAAAGAGTCTGTCTATTATGACACAGTAAATGACCATGTAATAGGAGACTCCTCCCACTCAGTAAAACACTGGTTTTATCCTATTCTAACCAGGAAACAGACAAAGAGTCTGTCTATTATGCCACAGTAAATGACCATGTAATAGGAGACCCCTCCCACTCAGTAAAACACTGGTTTTATCCTATTCTAACCAGGAAACAGGTTGCATCCCAAATGACAACTCCATTCCCTATTTAGTGCACTACTTTCAACCAGGGCTCTGATGTAAAGTGGTGCACTACAGAGGGAACAAGGTGCCTTGGGATGCGTCCAGAGCTGAAACAGTCTGGAGTTACTACATGTAGAACAGATATAACCATTAACTATCTGGAGTTATTACATGTATATATAACCATTAACTATCTGGAGTTACTACATGTAGAACAGATATAACCATTAACTATCTGGAGTTACTACATGTATATATAACCATTAACTATCTGGAGTTATTACATGTATATATAACCATTAACTATCTGGAGTTACTACATGTATATATAACCATTAACTATCTGGAGTTACTACATGTATATATAACCATTAACTATCTGGAGTTACTACATGTATATATAACCATTAACTATCTGGAGTTACTACATGTATATATAACCATTAACTATCTGGAGTGACTACATGTAGAACAGATATAACCATTAACTATCTGGAGTTACTACATGTATATATAACCATTAACTATCTGGAGTTACTACATGTAGAACAGATATAACCATTAACTATCTGGAGTTACTACATGTAGATATAACCATTAACTATCTGGAGTTACTACATGTAGAACAGATATAACCATTAACTATCTGGAGTTACTAAATGTATATATAACCATTAACTATCTGGAGTTACTACATGTAGAACAGATATAACCATTAACTATCTGGAGTGACTACATGTAGAACAGATATAACCATTAACTATCTGGAGTTACTACATGTATATATAACCATTAACTATCTGGAGTTACTACATGTATATATAACCATTAACTATCTGGAGTTACTACATGTAGAACAGATATAACCATTAACTATCTGGAGTTACTACATGTAGATATAACCATTAACTATCTGGAGTTACTACATGTAGAACAGATATAACCATTAACTATCTGGAGTTACTACATGTAGAACAGATATAACCATTAACTATCTGGAGTTACTACATGTATATATAACCATTAACTATCTGGAGTTACTACATGTAGATATAACCATTAACTATCTGGGGTTACTACATGTAGAACAGATATAACCATTAACTATCTGGAGTTACTACATGTATATATAACCATTAACTATCTGGAGTTACTACATGTAGAACAGATATAACCATTAACTATCTGGGGTTACTACATGTAGAACAGATATAACCATTAACTATCTGGAGTTACTACATGTATATATAACCATTAACTATCTGGAGTTACTACATGTATATATAACCATTAACTATCTGGAGTTACTACATGTATATATAACCATGAACTATCTGGAGTTACTACATGTAGAACAGATATAACCATTAACTATCTGGAGTTACTACATGTATATATAACCATTAACTATCTGGAGTTACTACATGTATATATAACCATTAACTATCTGGAGTTACTACATGTATATATAACCATTAACTATCTGGAGTTACTACATGTATATATAACCATGAACTATCTGGAGTTACTACATGTAGAACAGATATAACCATTAACTATCTGGAGTTACTACATGTATATATAACCATTAACTATCTGGAGTTACTACATGTATATATAACCATTAACTATCTGGAGTTACTACATGTATATATAACCATTAACTATCTGGAGTTACTACATGTAGAACAGATATAACCATTAAATATCTGGAGTTACTACATGTAGAACAGATATAACCATTAACTATCTGGAGTTACTACATGTATATATAACCATTAACTATCTGGAGTTACTACATGTATATATAACCATTAACTATCTGGGGTTACTACATGTATATATAACCATTAACTATCTGGAGTTACTACATGTATATATAACCATTAACTATCTGGAGTGACTACATGTAGAACAGATATAACCATTAACTATCTGGAGTTACTACATGTATATATAACCATTAACTATCTGGAGTTACTACATGTATAACAGATATAACCATTAACTATCTGGAGTTACTACATGTAGAACAGATATAACCATTAACTATCTGGGGTTACTACATGTATATATAACCATTAACTATCTGGAGTTACTACATGTATATATAACCATTAACTATCTGGAGTTACTACATGTATATATAACCATTAACTATCTGGAGTTACTACATGTATATATAACCATTAACTATCTGGAGTTACTACATGTAGAACAGATATAACCATTAACTATCTGGAGTTACTACATGTAGAACATACTGTATATTGAACACAATAGAATATAATACAACACAATAGAACACAATAGAATAGAACACACCAGAATTGAACACAATAGCACACAATAGAATAGAACACAATAGAACACAATAGAGCACAGTAGAATATAACACAATAGAATAGACTCAACAGAACACAATAGAACACAATAGACCACAGTAGAACACAACACAATAGAACACAATGGAATAGAACGCAATAGAACACAACAGAAAATAACGCAATAGAACACAATATAGCACAACACGATATAATACAACACAATAGAACACAACACAATATAATAGAACATAATAGATCACAACGCAACACCATTTAACACAATAGAACACAACACCATATAACACAATAGAACACAACACCATTTAACACAATAGAACACAACACCATTTAACACAATAGAACACAACACCATTTAACACAATAGAACACAACACCATTTAACACAATAGAACACAACACCATATAATAGAACACAACACCATTTAACACAATAGAACACAACACCATTTAACACAATAGAACACAACACCATTTAACACAATAGAACACAACACCATTTAACACAATAGAACACAACACCATTTAACACAATAGAACACAACACCATATAACACAATAGAACACAACACCATTTAACACAATAGAACACAATATCATAGAACACAATATAACACAACACAATACAATAGAACACAACAGTAGAGAACACAACAGTAGTGAACACAACAGTAGTGAACACAACAGTAGTGAACACAACAGAATAGAACACAACACAATGGAACACAACAGAATAGAACACAACACAATAGAACACAACAGAATATAACACAACAGAATAGAACACAACACAATAGAACACAACAGAATATAACACAACAGAATAGAACACAACAGTAGTGAACACAACAGTAGTGAACACAACAGTAGTGAACACAACAGTAGTGAACACAACAGTAGAGAACACAACACAATAGAGCACAACAGAATAGAACACAACAGAATAGAACACAACACAATAGAACACAACAGAATAGAACACAACACAATAGAACACAACACAATAGAGCACAACAGTAGTGAACACAACAGAATAGAACACAACACAATGGAACACAACAGAATAGAACACAACACAATAGAACACAACAGAATAGAACACAACAGAATAGAACACAACAGAATAGAACACAACACAATGGAACACAACAGAATAGAACACAACACAATAGAACACAACAGAATAGAACACAACAGAATAGAACACAACAGAATAGAACACAACACAATAGAACACAACACAATAGAACACAACAGAATAGAACACAACACAATAGAACACAACAGAATAGAACACAACACAATAGAACACAACACAATAGAACACAACAGATCATAATAGAATAAAGAGATGTCCCATGATGCATTGTTCTGGTTTCAACATGAATTCAAAACAATAGTGAGTTGGAGTAAGGTGAGTTGGAGTAAGGTGAGTTGGAGTAAGGTGAGTTGGGAGTAAGGTGAGTTGGAGTAAGGTGAGTTGGAGTAAGGTGAGTTGGAGTAAGGTGAGTTGGAGTAGGCGAGTTGGAGTAAGGTCAGTTGGAGTAAGGTGAGTTGGAGTAAGGTGAGTTGGAGTAGGTGAGTTGGAGTAAGGTGAGTTGGGAGCAAGGTGCACAGAGAGAAATGCAACTCAAAGACCTCCTCTTACCTTGGGTGAATATCCACAAGCAGCACTAAAGTTTGCATTGTGATAACGTCTATCCGTCTACAGTGGAACCTTGCCACCTTCAGCACTTTCAGGTATGTGACGCACAGGACTAGAAAGGACAGGAGAAAGGTGAGGGAGTGAAACACCACAGTAAAGACAACAAACGGAGTCTGACTGTTGTCCGTCACGTCGGAGAGCGTGCACGACGCGTAAAGGGGACGGTATCCCACCCACGAGAGGCAAGCAGCCGCCGTCGAAAAAGACATAGAATGTATCCACGTGTATCCGAGCACGAGAGCGGCATCTCTATGTCGTATTCTAGAATGGTACCTCAACGGGAACACGACAGCGATCCACCTGTCGATGCTCAGAGCGGCCATGCTCAACATCGAATTAGTGGTTAAAAACGTCTCCGAGAAGCCGACCAACTGACAGAAAGCGTCACTTCCGGGCTGCCCCTCGTTGACGAGACCCACCAGAGTTAGAGGCATGTTGGAAACGGTCAGCAACAAGTTACAAAAAGTGAGGTTGAGGGTGAACACACAGGGCACCTGCTTCCTGATCTGTGGGTTGTACAGAAAGCAGATCAGGACCACGGCGTTGGACAGCAACGACACTACGATAATGACTAGCATCAAGACGGCGAGAAGCACCTCCACAGCGGCCATGGTGTGTGTCTCCCAGTCACTTATTATAAATCTGCTTTTTGGTAATGATTATGTCCAGATCCAACCACCGTATGTGGTTATGGAATAAAGGCATGGTGTTAGCTGGAAGACTCACCCCATAACCACATCCAGACATTCCCTGGTTATATCCCTCTCCTGTGGAGCGCAGCCGTGTCTCTCCTCTGACTCGTTGTCCTCAGACATCTACTTCAGGAACCAGCAGAGTAGACGGTGAAGTCCATCAAGTTAGGAGGATTCCCCCGTTTACGACTAAGTGCAAAGAAACGCCAGCTGTCAGGCGCTGTGCCAATATGCCCGTGTCTCTGCAGTGGTGTTATCTTCTGTGACACTGCTCTCTCAAGACAGCTCCTCTCTCTCTCTCTCTCTCTCTCTCTCTCTCTCTCTGTGTATCTCTCTCGCTCTGTCTCTCTTCAAAATAGACTGAGGGGGATGTAGAGCTCTCTCTCTCTCTCTCTCTCTCTCTCTCTCTCTCTCTCTCCTCTCTCTCTCTGTGTGTATCTCTCTCGCTCTGTCTCTCTCTCTCTCTCTCTCTCTCTCTCTCTCTCTCTCTCTCTCTCTCTTTCTCTCTCTCTCTCTCTCTCTTTCTCTCTCTGTGTATCTCTCTCGCTCTGTCTCTCTTCAAAATAGACTGAGGGGGATGTAGAGCTCTCTCTCTCAATTCAATTCAAGGGCTTTATTGGCATGGGAAACATGTGTTAACATTGCCAAAGCAAGTGAGGTAGACAACATACAAAGTGAATATATATAAAGTGAAAAACAACAAAAATTAACAGTAAACATTACACATACAGAAGTTTCAAAACAGTAAAGACATTACAAATGTCATATTATATATATATATACAATGTACAAATAGTTAAAGGACACAAGATAAAATGAATAAGCATAAATATGGGTTGTATTTACAATGGTGTTTGTTCTTCACTGGTTGCCCTTTTCTTGTGGCAACAGGTCACAAATATTGCTGCTGTGACGGCACACTGTGGAATTTCACCCAGTAGATGTGGGAGTTTTTCAAAATTGGATTTGTTTTCGAATTCTTTGTGGATCTGTGTAATCTGGGGGAAATATGTCTCTCTAATATGGTCATACATTGGGCAGGAGGTTAGGAAGTGCAGCTCAGTTTCCACCTCATTTTGTGGGCAGTGAGCACATAGCCTGTCTTCTCTTGAGAGCCATGTCTGCCTACGGCGGCCTTTCTCAATAGCAAGGCTATGCTCACTGAGTCTGTACATAGTCAAAGCTTTCCTTAATTTTGGGTCAGTCACAGTGGTCAGGTATTCTGCCGCTGTGTACTCTCTGTGTAGGGCCAAATAGCATTCTAGTTTGCTCTGTCTTTTTGTTAATTCTTTCCAATGTGTTAAGTAATTATCTTTTTGTTTTCTCATGATTTGGTTGGGTCTAATTGTGCTGTTGTCCTGGGGCTCTGTAGGGTGTGTTTGTGTTTGTGAACAGAGCCCCAGGACCAGCTTGCTTATGGGACTCTTCTCCAGGTTCATCTCTCTGTAGGTGATGGCTTTGTTATGGAAGGTTTGTGAATCGCTTCCTTTTAGGTGGTTGTAGAATTTAACGGCTCTTTTCTGGATTTTGATCATTAGTGGGTATCGGCCTAATTCTGCTCTGCATGCATTATTTGGTGTTTTACGTTGTACACGGAGGATATTTTTGCAGAATTCTGCGTGCAGAGTCTCAATTTGGTGTTTGTCCCATTTTGTGAAGTCTTGGTTGGTGAGCGGACCCCAGACCTCACAACCATAAAGGGCAATGGGCTACCTCCTCTCTCTCTCTTCAAAATAGACTGAGTGGGAGGTATATCTCCTCTCTCTCTCTCTTCAGAATAGACTGAGTGGGAGGTATATCTCCTCTCTCTCTCTCTTCAGAATAGACTGAGTGGGAGGTAGATCTCCTCTCTCTCTCTCTTCAGAATAGACTGAGTGGGAGGTAGATCTCCTCTCTCTCTCTCTTCAGAATAGACTGAGTGGGAGGTAGATCTCCTCTCTCTCTCTTCAGAATAGACTGAGTGGGAGGTATATCTCCTCTCTCTCTCTTCAGAATAGACTGAGTGGGAGGTAGATCTCCTCTCTCTCTTCAGAATAGACTGAGTGGGAGGTAGATCTCCTCTCTCTCTCTTCAGAATAGACTGAGTGGGAGGTAGATCTCCTCTCTCTCTTCAGAATAGACTGAGTGGGAGGTAGATCTCCTCTCTCTCTCTCACACACACACACACACACACACACACACACACACACACACACACACACACACACACACACACACACACGGTGTGGGGGAGGTGGTTGGATGGAGAGGGGGTTGCGGACAGGGTGGTGTGGGAGGTGAGGGAGAGGTGATGGGGTGGAGAGGAGGTTGGGGAGAGGGGTTGGGGAGGTAAGAGTGGTTGTAACTGGCAACACAGATGTTACCCTGTCCCCATTACACACCACCCTGTCCCCATCACACACACTGTAAGAGTGGTTGTAACTGGCAACACACACACTGTAGGCTGCAGTATTCACATTCCTCTGTTCCAGTTGTTTGAAAAGATGTGAAAATATACTATAACATAATAGGCTCATGGTTTAGGCTAACATCTCCTAGATTTACGGTTGACTGAGTACACTATAGAATAACTGTGGAAGAAGTGACTTGCAGATTGAGTTGTCTGAAACTAGGGAGATAAGGGGAGATAGTAGGGAGATAATGGGAGATAGTAGGGAGATAAGGGGAGACAGTAGGGAGATAAGGCATCTACTTTTCGCTGACAGTCACTACTCAACATTCATCTAAACTATTTGGTATTTATCGCTCTGCCCAAAATGCAACACTGCCTTTCCTTCCGACTGCAGGGCAGGCACACACACACCACAAGGCTGAGAACAGACACACACACACACACACCACAAGGCTGAGAACAGACACACACACACACACGCACGGACGCACACACACACCACAAGGCTGAGAACAGACACACACACACACACACCACAAGGCTGAGAACAGACACACACACACCACAAGGCTGAGAACACACACACACCACAAGGCTGAGAACAGACACACACACACACACACCACAAGGCTGAGAACAGACACACACACACACACACCACAAGGCTGAGAACAGACACACACACACACACACCACAAGGCTGAGATCAGACAGACACACACACACCACAAGGCTGAGAACAGACACACACACACACACACGCACGGACGCACACACACACACACACCACAAGGCTGAGAACAGACACACACACACCACAAGGCTGAGAACAGACACACACACACACACACACCACAAGGCTGAGAACAGACACACACACACACACACCACAAGGCTGAGAACAGACACACACACACACACACCACAAGGCTGAGAACAGACACACACACACACACACACCACAAGGCTGAGAACAGACACACACACACACACACCACAAGGCTGAGAACAGACACACACACACACACACACCACAAGGCTGAGAACAGACACACACACACACACACGCACGGACGCACACACACACACACTCGCGCACGGACGGACGCACACACACACACACACACACACACACACACACACACACACACACACACATAAGGCTGTGCCAGGCTGGATCTGATTTCCAACCCCAGGGGCAACTCAGCTCTAACCAGTACACACACACACACACACACGCACACACACACACACACACACGCACGGACGCACACACACACACACACACACGCACACACACACACACACACACACACACACACACACACACACACACACACACACACACACACACACACACACTCACTGGGGGCTGAGGGGCTGGGGGGCTGGGGGCTGTGTGGCTGGGGGGCTGTGTGGCTGGGGGGCTGGGGGCTGTGTGGCTGGGGGGCTGGGGGGCTGAGGGGCTGAGGGGCTGGGGGCTGGGGGCTGGAGTCTGGGGGGCTGAGGGGCTGGGGAGCTGGGGGCTGAGTGGCTGGGGGGCTGGAATCTGGGGGGCTGAGAGGCTGGGGGGCTGGAGGCTGGGGGGGCTGAGGGAAGGAGTCTGGGGGGCTGAGGGCTGGAGTCTGGGGGCTGGCGGCTGGAGTCTGGGGGGCTGAGGGCAGGTGTCTGGGGGGCTGAGGGCTGGAGTCTGGGAGGGAGGGAGGGAGGGAGGGAGGGAGGGAGGGAGGGAGGGAGGGAGGGAGGGAGGGAGGGAGGGAGACTGCAGCAGTGCTCCTCTTCCCTCTGACAGTGTGGGTTAGTGGGTGTGATTCACAGGAGGTTTGTGGCACCATAATTGGGGAGGAGGGGCTCGTGGTAATTTCCTGGAGCGGAATCAGTGGTATGGTATCAAATACATAGATGTCATAGATACAGAACTAACGGTATAAGATAGAGAGATAAGAGGAAGATACAGTATGTCAATTAAACCAGCTACAGATCCCACCTCTCTCTCTCTCTCTCTGTCTCAATTCAATGGTCTCTCTCTGTTTTTCACTCTCTCTGTTTTTCTCTCTCTTTCTCTCTCTCTCTCTCTCCTCGCTTTCTCCTCTCTCCTGTCTCTCTCTCTCTCCTATCTCTCTCTCTCTCCTTCCTCTCTCTAGTTCTTACTCTCTCTTTCTCTCTCTCTCTCCTCGCTTTCTCTCTCTCTCCTCTCTCTCCTTCCTCTCTCTAGTTCTTACTCTCTCTCCCACCTCTCTTTCTCTCTCTCTCTCTCTCCTCACTCTCTCTCTCTCTCCTCTCTCTCTCCTATCTCTCTCCTCTCTCTTTCACTATCTCTCTCTCTCCTTCCTCTCTCTAGTTCTTACTCTCTCTCCCACCTCTCTCTCTCTCCTCTCTCTCTCCTATCTCTCTCCTCTCTCTTTCACTATCTCTCTCTCTCCTTCCTCTCTCTAGTTCTTACTCTCTCTCCCACCTCTCTCTCTCTCCTTCCTCTCTCTAGTTCTTACTCTCTCTCCCACCTCTCTCTCTCTCTCCTTCCCCCCTTCCCCTCTCTTCCAGTTATCTAACTCACTGCCCGGCTGACCGAGCAACACTTCTCCAAAGCACTGATGCCCAATCTCATGTTAACATTACTGTAGCTCCGGGGACACTCTTTTCCGGTGAGTTTTTAAAGCCAAAAAATCACTTCTAGCCATTTTGTCCCCTCTTTGTTATGGTGGTAATTACAATGTAATCCATTTTGTCCCCTCTTTGTTATGGTGGTAATTACAATGTAATCCATTTTGTCCCCTCTTTGTTACGGTGGTAATTACAATGTAATCCATTTTGTCCCCTCTTGTTATGGTGGTAATTACAATGTAATCCATTTTGTCCCCTCTTTGTTATGGTGGTAATTACAATGTAATCCATTTTGTCCCCTCTTTGTTACGGTGGTAATTACAATGTAATCCATTTTGTCCCCTCTTTGTTATGGTGGTAATTACAATGTAATCCATTTTGTCCCCTCTTTGTTATGGTGGTAATTACAATGTAATCCATTTTGTCCCCTCTTTGTTATGGTGGTAATTACAATGTAATCCATTTTGTCCCCTCTTTGTTATGGTGGTAATTACAATGTAATCCATTTTGTCCCCTCTTTGTTATGGTGGTAATTACAATGTAATCCATTTTGTCCTCTCTTTGTCATGGTGGTAATTACAATGTAATCCATTTTGTCCCCTCTTTGTTATGGTGGTAATTACAATGTAATCCATTTTGTCCCCTCTTTGTTATGGTGGTAATTACAATGTAATCCATTTTGTCCCCTCTTTGTTATGGTGGTAATTAATTACAATGTAATCCATTTTGTCCCCTCTTTGTTATGGTGGTAATTACAATGTAATCCATTTTGTCCCCTCTTTGTCATGGTGGTAATTACAATGTAATCCATTTTGTCCCCTCTTTGTTATGGTGGTAATTACAATGTAATCCATTTTGTCCCCTCTTTGTCATGGTGGTAATTACAATGTAATCCATTTTGTCCCCTCTTTGTTATGGTGGTAATTACAATGTAATCCATTTTGTCCCCTCTTTGTTATGGTAATTAATTACAATGTAATCCATTTTGTCCCCTCTTTGTTATGGTGGTAATTACAATGTAATCCATTTTGTCCCCTCTTTGTTATGGTGGTAATTACAATGTAATCCATTTTGTCCCCTCTTTGTTATGGTGGTAATTACAATGTAATCCATTTTGTCCCCTCTTTGTTATGGTGGTAATTACAATGTAATCCATTTTGTCCCCTCTTTGTCATGGTGGTAATTACAATGTAATCCATTTTGTCCCCTCTTTGTTATGGTGGTAATTACAATGTAATCCATTTTGTCCCCTCTTTGTTATGGTGGTAATTACAATGTAATCCATTTTGTCCCCTCTTTGTCATGGTGGTAATTACAATGTAATCCATTTTGTCCCCTCTTTGTTATGGTGGTAATTACAATGTAATCCATTTTGTCCCCTCTTTGTTATGGTGGTAATTACAATGTAATCCATTTTGTCCCCTCTTTGTTATGGTGGTAATTACAATGTAATCCATTTTGTCCCCTCTTTGTTATGGTGGTAATTAATTACAATGTAATCCATTTTGTCCCCTCTTTGTTATGGTGGTAATTAATTACAATGTAATCCATTTTGTCCCCTCTTTGTTATGGTGGTAATTACAATGTAATCCATTTTGTCCCCTCTTTGTTATGGTGGTAATTACAATGTAATCCATTTTGTCCCCTCTTTGTTATGGTGGTAATTAATTACAATGTAATCCATTTTGTCCCCTCTTTGTTATGGTGGTAATTAATTACAATGTAATCCATTTTGTCCCCTCTTTGTTATGGTGGTAATTACAATGTAATCCATTTTGTCCCCTCTTTGTTATGGTGGTAATTACAATGTAATCCATTTTGTCCCCTCTTTGTTATGGTGGTAATTAATTACAATGTAATCCATTTTGTCCCCTCTTTGTTATGGTGGTAATTACAATGTAATCCATTTTGTCCCCTCTTTGTTATGGTGGTAATTAATTACAATGTAATCCATTTTGTCCCCTCTTTGTTATGGTGGTAATTAATTACAATGTAATCCATTTTGTCCCCTCTTTGTCATGGTGGTAATTAATTACAATGTAATCCATTTTTATTACAGGTGTTTAATGATAATATGTATCGTGTTTTATAGACACATAGCAGCGTTAGGACATCCTTTAAACAGCGAATTGTTAAACTCTTCTGCTACAATTTCAGCGGCCCTGCAGAAATCGAATTAGCATAATCCCCATCAAAATCTGTCTGTTTAATAGTAGATTGGGTCTTTTTCCCACAAAGCATTTTTTTCTCTCTGAGATCTCGACTCATTCATTCCAATTCCGTTTGATAAGGTTCCAGGATTCTCCCTAATTAATGACATCTACGTTGAAAATGGATGTGATGAATTTGCTGTTGGCCTGGCTGGTCATTAAAAAAAATGCAGCTTTTTAAAAAGCCTTGGGAATGATTATCTTGTGTCTGTGGAGGAGGGGAGGGGAGGGAAGGGGAGGGGAGGGGAGGGGAGGAAGAGGAAGAGGAGAGGAGAGGAGAGGAGAGGAGAGGAGAGGAGAGGAGAGGAGAGGAGAGGAGAGGAGAGGAGAGGACTCAGTGCTCTGTGCTAATGGGTGTTGTTCAACTCCCTGTAATACCCTGTTCATCAGTCTGTCTTCAACTCCCTGTAATACCCTGTTCATCAGTCTGTCTTCAACTCCCTGTAATACCCTGTTCATCAGTCTGTCTTCAACTCCCTGTAATACCCTGTTCATCAGTCTGTCTTCAACTCCCTGTAATACCCTGTTCATCAGTCTGTCTTCAACCCCCTGTAATACCCTGTTCATCAGTCTGTCTTCAACTCCCTGTAATACCCTGTTCATCAGTCTGTCTTCAACCCCCTGTAATACCCTGTTCATCAGTCTGTCTTCAACCCCCTATAATACCCTGTTCATCAGTCTGTCTTCAACCCCTGTAATACCCTGTTCATCAGTCTGTCTTCAACCCCCTGTAATACCCTGTTCATCAGTCTGTCTTCAACCCCCTGTAATACCCTGTTCATCAGTCTGTCTTCAACTCCCTGTAATACCCTGTTCATCAGTCTGTCTTCAACTCCCTGTAATGCCCTGTTCATCAGTCGGTCTTCAACTCCCTGTTCATCAGTCTGTCTTCAACTCCCTGTAATACCCTGTTCATCAGTCTGTCTTCAACTCCCTGTAATACCCTGTTCATCAGTCTGTCTTCAACCCCCTGTAATACCCTGTTCATCAGTCTGTCTTCAACTCCCTGTAATACCCTGTTCATCAGTCTGTCTTCAACTCCCTGTAATACCCTGTTCATCAGTCTGTCTTCAACTCCCTGTAATACCCTGTTCATCAGTCTGTCTTCAACCCCCTGTAATACCCTGTTCATCAGTCTGTCTTCAACTCCCTGTAATACCCTGTTCATCAGTCTGTCTTCAACTCCCTGTAATACCATGTTCATCAGTCTGTCTTCAACTCCCTGTAATACCCTGTTCATCAGTCTGTCTTCAACTCCCTGTAATACCCTGTTCATCAGTCGGTCTTCAACTCCCTGTAATACCCTGTTCATCAGTCTGTCTTCAACTCCCTGTTCATCAGTCTGTCTTCAACTCCCTGTAATACCCTGTTCATCAGTCTGTCTTCAACGCCCTGTAATACCCTGTTCATCAGTCTGTCTTCAACTCCCTGTAATACCCTGTTCATCAGTCTGTCTTCAACCCCCTGTAATACCCTGTTCATCAGTCTGGCTTCAACCCCCTGTAATACCCTGTTCATCAGTCTGTCTTCAACTCCCTGTAATACCCTGTTCATCAGTCTGTCTTCAACTCCCTGTAATACCCTGTTCATCAGTCTGTCTTCAACACCTTCAACACAATGAAGCACCTGTTGTCTAATGGCACCTCCTTGTAGAGGAGGGAGGTTAGTGTTGTCTAATGGCACCTCCTTGTAGAGGAGGGAGGTTAGTATTGTCTAATGACACCTCCTTGTAGAGGAGGGAGGTTAGTGTTGTCTAATGACACCTCCTTGTAGAGGAGGGAGGTTAGTATTGTCTAATGACACCTCCTTGTAGAGGAGGGAGGTTAGTGTTGTCTAATGGCACCTCCTTGTAGAGGAGGGAGGTTAGTGTTGTCTAATGGCACCTCCTTGTAGAGGAGGGATGTTAATGTTGCCTAATGACACCTCCTTGTGGAGGAGGGAGTTATTGTCTATTGGTACCTCCTTGAGGAGGAGGGAGGTATTGTCTAATGGCACCTCCTTGTGGAGGAGGGAGGTTAATGTTGTTTAATGGCACCTCCTTGTAGAGGAGGGAGGTTAGTGTTGTCTAATGGCACCTCCTTGTAGAGGAGGGAGGTATTGTCTAATGGCACCTCCTTGTAGAGGAGGGAGGTTAGTGTTGTCTAATGGCACCTCCTTGTAGAGGAGGGAGGTTAGTGTTGTCTAATGGCACCTCCTTGTAGAGGAGGGAGGTTAGTGTTGTCTAATGGCACCTCCTTGTAGAGGAGGGAGATTAGTGTTGTCTAATGGTACCTCCTTGTAGAGGAGGGAGGTTAGTGTTGTCTAATGGCACCTCCTTGTAGAGGAGGGAGGTTAGTATTGTCTAATGACACCTCCTTGTGGAGGAGGGAGGTTAGTGTTGTCTAATGGCACCTCCTTGTAGAGGAGGGAGGTTAGTGTTGTCTAATGGCACCTCCTTGTAGAGGAGGGAGGTTAGTGTTGTCTAATGGCACCTCCTTGTAGAGGAGGGAGGTTAGTGTTGTCTAATGGCACCTCCTTGTAGAGGAGGGAGGTTAGTGTTGTCTAATGGCACCTCCTTGTAGAGGAGGGAGGTTAGTGTTGTCTAATGGCACCTCCTTGTAGAGGAGGGAGGTTAGTGTTGTCTAATGGTACCTCCTTGTAGAGGAGGGAGGTTAGTGTTGTCTAATGGCACCTCCTTGTAGAGGAGGGAGGTTAGTGTTGTCTAATGGCACCTCCTTGTAGAGGAGGGAGGTTAGTGTTGTCTAATGCCACCTCCTTGTAGAGGAGGGAGGTTAGTGTTGTCTAATGGCACCTCCTTTTGGAGGAGGGAGGTTAGTGTTGTCTAATGGCACCTCCTTGTGGAGGAGGGAGGTTAGTGTTGTCTAATGGCACCTCCTTGTAGAGGAGGGAGGTTAGTGTTGTCTAATGGCACCTCCTTGTGGAGGAGGGAGGTTAGTGTTGTCTAATGGCACTACACTACTAACTACATCTTAGAATCCCTTTACATAACTACACCTTAGAATCCCTTTACATAACTACAGTTTAGAATCCCTTTACAGAACTACAGCATAGAATCCCTTTACAGAACTACAGCTTAGAATCCCTTTACAGAACTACAGTTTAGAATCCCTTTACAGAACTACCACATATAATCCCTTTACAGAACTACAGCTTAGAATCCCTTTACAGAACTACAATCCCTTTACAGAACTACAATCCCTTTACAGAACT
>NW_027039802.1:57500-60000 GCF_034236695.1 Oncorhynchus nerka | reverse complement strand
GGGAGGGGGCTGGTTGATCCTGTGTTATCAGGAGGAGCAGGAGGAGGGGGGCAGGATGATCCTGTGTTATCAGGAGGAGCAGCAGGAGGGGTGCTGGTTGATCCTGTGTTATCAGGAGGAGCAGCAGGAGGGGTGCTGGTTGATCCTGTGTTATCAGGAGGAGCAGGAGGAGGAGGAGGAGGATGGGGAGGGGTGCTGGTTGATCCTGTGTTATCAGGAGGAGCAGGAGGAGGGGTGCTGGTTGATCCTGTGTTATCAGGAGGAGCAGGAGGAGGAGGAGGAGGAGGGGTGCTGGTTGATCCTGTGTTATCAGGAGCAGCAGGAGGGGGGGGGGGCAGGCTGATCCTGTGTTATCAGGAGGAGCAGGAGGAGGGGTGCTGGTTGATCCTGTGTTATCAGGAGGAGCAGGAGGAGGGGTGCTGGTTGATCCTGTGTTATCAGGAGCAGCAGGAGGGGGGGGGGGGGCAGGCTGATCCTGTGATTTGTGACCCCACCTTGACCTGCAAGTTTATTTATTTTTTATTTATTTCACCTTTATTTAACCAGGTAGGCAAGTTGAGAACAAGTTCTCATTTACAATTGCGACCTGGCCAAGATAAAGCAAAGCAGTTCGACACATACAACGACACAGAGTTACACATGGAGTAAAACAAACATACAGTCAATAATACAGTATAAACAAGTCTATATACAATGTGAGCAAATGAGGTGAGATAAGGGAGGTAAAGGCAAAAAAGGCCATGGTGGCAAAGTAAATAAAATATAGCAAGTAAAACACTGGAATGGTAGTTTTGCAATGGAAGAATGTGCAAAGTAGAAATAAAAATAATGGGATGCAAAGGAGCAAAATAAATAAATAAATTAAATACAGTTGGGAAAGAGGTAGTTGTTTGGGCTAAATTATAGGTGGGCTATGTACAGGTGCAGTAATCTGTAAGATGCTCTGACAGTTGGTGCTTAAAGCTAGTGAGGGAGATAAGTGTTTCCAGTTTCAGAGATTTTTGTAGTTCGTTCCAGTCATTGGCAGCAGAGAACTGGAAGGAGAGGCGGCCAAAGAAAGAATTGGTTTTGGGGGTGACTAGAGAGATATACCTGCTGGAGCGTGTGCTACAGGTGGGAGATGCTATGGTGACCAGCGAGCTGAGATAAGGGGGGACTTTACCTAGCAGGGTCTTGTAGATGACATGGAGCCAGTGGGTTTGGCGACGAGTATGAAGCGAGGGCCTTTAGGGGGAGTTTGTGACCCCACCTTGACCTGCTGGTTTAGGGGGAGTTTGTGACCCCACCTTGACCTGCTGGTTTAGGGGGAGTTTGTGACCCCACCTTGACCTGCTGGTTTAGGGGGAGTTTGTGACCCCACCTTGACCTGCTGGTTTAGGGGGAGTTTGTGACCCCACCTTGACCTGCTGGTTTAGGGGGAGTTTGTGACCCCACCTTGACCTGCAGGTTTAGAGGGAGTTTGTGACCCCACCTTGACCTGCAGGTTTAGAGGGAGTTTGTGACCCCACCTTGACCTGCAGGTTTAGAGGGAGTTTTTCACCCCACCTTGACCTGCTGGTTTATGTGAAGTCAGTCAGTGGGGAGAGAGAGAGTGGATAAGCAGACATCAGCTACAGCCCAGCAGCCCTCCGTGTTGTATTCTAGATGGTATTGTAGTCTAGGTCATATAAAACACTGAGATGTGGCTGGACCTCAGAGCTGGAACACAGTAGCTGGAACACAGTAGCTGGAACACAGTAGCTGGAACACAGTAGCTAGAACACAGTAGCTGGAACACAGTAGCTAGAACACAGTAGATGGAACACAGTAGCTGGAACACAGTAGCTGGAACACAGTAGCTGGAACACAGTAGCTGGAACACAGTAGCTAGAACACAGTAGCTGGAACACAGTAGCTAGAACACAGTAGCTGGAACACAGTAGCTGGAACACAGTAGCTGGAACACAGTAGCTAGAACACAGTAGCTGGAACACAGTAGCTGGAACACAGTAGCTAGAACACAGTAGCTGGAACACAGTAGCTGGAACACAGTAGCTGGAACACAGTAGCTAGAACACAGTAGCTGGAACACAGTAGCTAGAACACAGTAGCTAAAACACAGTAGCTAGAACACAGTAGCTGGAACACAGTAGCTGGAACACAGTAGCTAGAACACAGTAGCTGGAACACAGTAGCTGGAACACAGTAGCTGGAACACAGTAGCTAGAACACAGTAGCTGGAACACAGTAGCTGGACACAGTAGCTGGAACACAGTAACTGGAACACAGTAGCTGGAACACAGTAGCTGGAATCCATAGACACAAATGATGGGATTTGTAAGTCACTCTGGATAAGAGCGTCTGCTAAATGACTTAAATGTAAATGTAAATGTAAATTCTAATTGTATGACTGCAAGCCCATCTCAACAGTTTGAAAGCTCCCTCGCCTGCTTCTGATCCGTGGCCAGTGTGTCTCTGTGTGTGTGCCAATTACACAGGGGTTTTGGTGGCCCAATGTTCT
>NW_027039802.1:0-52500 GCF_034236695.1 Oncorhynchus nerka | reverse complement strand
AGGGCAAAGCATTTAGTCTGGAACAGGAGAGGACAGAGCATTTAGTCTGGAACAGGAGAGGACAGAGCATTTAGTCTGGAACAGGAGAGGACAGAGCATTTAGTCTGGAACAGGAGAGGACAGAGCATTTAGTCTGGAACAGGAGAGGACAGAGCATTTAGTCTGGAACAGGAGAGGACAGAGCATTTCGTCTGGAACAGGAGAGGACAGAGCATTTAGTCTGGAACAGGAGAGGACAGAGCATTTAGTCTGGAACAGGAGAGGACAGAGCATTTAGTCTGGAACAGGAGAGGACAGAGCATTTAGTCTGGAACAGGAGAGGACAAAGCATTTAGTCTGGAACAGGAGAGGAAAAAGCATTTAGTCTGGAACAGGAGAGGAAAAAGCATTTAGTCTGGAACAGGAGAGGAAAAAGCATTTAGTCTGGAACAGGAGAGGACAGAGCATTTAGTCTGGAACAGGAGAGGACAGAGCATTTAGTCTGGAACAGGAGAGGACAGAGCATTTAGTCTGGAACAGGAGAGGACAGAGCATTTAGTCTGGAACAGGAGAGGACAGAGCATTTAGTCTGGAACAGGAGAGGACAAAGCATTTAGCCTCTAACAGGAGAGGACAAAGCATTTAGTCTGGAACAGGAGAGGACAAAGCATTTAGTCTGGAACAGGAGAGGACAAAGCATTTAGTCTGGAACCAGAGAGGACAGAGCATTTAGTCTGGAACAGGAGAGGACAGAGCATTTAGTCTGGAACAGGAGAGGACGAAGCATTTAGTCTGGAACAGGAGAGGACAGAGCATTTAGTCTGGAACAGGAGAGGACAGAGCATTTAGTCTGGAACAGGAGAGGACGAAGCATTTAGTCTGGAACAGGAGAGGACAGAGCATTTAGTCTGGAACAGGAGAGGACAGAGCATTTAGTCTGGAACAGGAGAGGACAGAACATTTAGTCTGGAACAGGAGAGGACAAAGCATTTAGCCTGGAACAGGAGAGGACACAGCATTTAGTCTGGAACAGGAGAGGACACAGCATTTAGCCTGGAACAGGAGAGGACAGAGCATTTAGTCTGGAACAGGAGAGGACAGAGCATTTAGTCTGGAACAGGAGAGGACAGAGCATTTAGTCTGGAACAGGAGAGGACAGAGCATTTAGTCTGGAACAGGAGAGGATAAAGCATTTAGTCTGGAACAGGAGAGGACAAAGCATTTAGTCTGGAACAGGAGAGGACAAAGCATTTAGTCTGGGACAGGAGAGGACAAAGCATTTAGTCTGGAACAGGAGAGGACAAAGCATTTAGTCTGGAACAGGAGAGGACAAAGCATTTAGTCTGGAACAGGAGAGGACAAAGCATTTAGTCTGGAACCAGAGAGGACAAAGCATTTAGTCTGGAACAGGAGAGGACAAAGCATTTAGTCTGGAACCAGAGAGGACAAAGCATTTAGCCTGGAACAGGAGAGGGCAAAGCATTTAGTCTGGAACAGGAGAGGACAGAGCATTTAGTCTGGAACAGGAGAGGACAGAGCATTTAGTCTGGAACAGGAGAGGACAGAGCATTTAGCCTGGAACAGGAGAGGACAAAGCATTTAGTCTGGAACAGGAGAGGACGAGCATTTAGTCTGGAACAGGAGAGGGAAAAGCATTTCGTCTGGAACAGGAGAGTAAAAAGCATTTAGTCTGGAACAGGAGAGGACAGAGCATTTAGTCTGGAACAGGAGAGGACGGAGCATTTAGTCTGGAACAGGAGAGGACAAAGCATTTAGTCTGGAACAGGAGAGGAAAAAGCATTTAGTCTGGAACAGGAGAGGAAAAAGCATTTAGTCTGGAACAGGAGAGGAAAAAGCATTTAGTCTGGAACAGGAGAGGACAGAGCATTTAGTCTGGAACAGGAGAGGACAGAGCATTTAGTCTGGAACAGGAGAGGACAGAGCATTTAGTCTGGAACAGGAGAGGACAGAGCATTTAGTCTGGAACAGGAGAGGACAGAGCATTTAGTCTGGAACAGGAGAGGACAAAGCATTTAGCCTGGAACAGGAGAGGACAAAGCATTTAGTCTGGAACAGGAGAGGACAAAGCATTTAGTCTGGAACAGGAGAGGACAAAGCATTTAGTCTGGAACCAGAGAGGACAGAGCATTTAGTCTGGAACAGGAGAGGACAGAGCATTTAGTCTGGAACAGGAGAGGACAGAACATTTAGTCTGGAACAGGAGAGGACAAAGCATTTAGCCTGGAACAGGAGAGGACAGAGCATTTAGTCTGGAACAGGAGAGGACAGAGCATTTAGTCTGGAACAGGAGAGGACAGAGCATTTAGTCTGGAACAGGAGAGGACACAGCATTTAGCCTGGAACAGGAGAGGACAGAGCATTTAGTCTGGAACAGGAGAGGACAGAGCATTTAGTCTGGAACAGGAGAGGACAAAGCATTTAGTCTGGAACCAGAGAGGACAGAGCATTTAGTCTGGAACAGGAGAGGACAGAGCATTTAGTCTGGAACAGGAGAGGACAGAACATTTAGTCTGGAACAGGAGAGGACAAAGCATTTAGCCTGGAACAGGAGAGGACAGAGCATTTAGTCTGGAACAGGAGAGGACAGAGCATTTAGTCTGGAACAGGAGAGGACAGAGCATTTAGTCTGGAACAGGAGAGGACACAGCATTTAGCCTGGAACAGGAGAGGACAGAGCATTTAGTCTGGAACAGGAGAGGACAGAGCATTTAGTCTGGAACAGGAGAGGACAGAGCATTTAGTCTGGAACAGGAGAGGACAGAGCATTTAGTCTGGAACAGGAGAGGATAAAGCATTTAGTCTGGAACAGGAGAGGACAAAGCATTTAGTCTGGAACAGGAGAGGACAAAGCATTTAGTCTGGGACAGGAGAGGACAAAGCATTTAGTCTGGAACAGGAGAGGACAAAGCATTTAGTCTGGAACAGGAGAGGACAAAGCATTTAGTCTGGAACAGGAGAGGACAAAGCATTTAGTCTGGAACCAGAGAGGACAAAGCATTTAGTCTGGAACAGGAGAGGACAAAGCATTTAGTCTGGAACCAGAGAGGACAAAGCATTTAGCCTGGAACAGGAGAGGGCAAAGCATTTAGTCTGGAACAGGAGAGGACAGAGCATTTAGTCTGGAACAGGAGAGGACAGAGCATTTAGTCTGGAACAGGAGAGGACAGAGCATTTAGTCTGGAACAGGAGAGGACAGAGCATTTAGTCTGGAACAGGAGAGGACAGAGCATTTAGTCTGGAACAGGAGAGGACAGAGCATTTAGCCTGGAACAGGAGAGGACAAAGCATTTAGTCTGGAACAGGAGAGGACGGAGCATTTAGTCTGGAACAGGAGAGGGAAAAGCATTTCGTCTGGAACAGGAGAGTAAAAAGCATTTAGTCTGGAACAGGAGAGGACAGAGCATTTAGTCTGGAACAGGAGAGGACAGAGCATTTAGTCTGGAACAGGAGAGGACAAAGCATTTAGTTTGGAACAGGAGAGGAAAAAGCATTTAGTCTGGAACAGGAGAGGACACAGCATTTAGCCTGGAACAGGAGAGGACAGAGCATTTAGTCTGGAACAGGAGAGGACAGAGCATTTAGTCTGGAACAGGAGAGGACAGAGCATTTAGTCTGGAACAGGAGAGGACAGAGCATTTAGTCTGGAACAGGAGAGGACAGAGCATTTAGTCTGGAACAGGAGAGGACAGAGCATTTAGTCTGGAACAGGAGAGGACAAAGCATTTAGTCTGGAACAGGAGAGGACAAAGCATTTAGTCTGGGACAGGAGAGGACAAAGCATTTAGTCTGGAACAGGAGAGGACAAAGCATTTAGTCTGGGACAGGAGAGGACAAAGCATTTAGTCTGGAACAGGAGAGGACAAAGCATTTCGTCTGGAACAGGAGAGTAAAAAGCATTTAGTCTGGAACAGGAGAGGACAGAGCATTTAGTCTGGAACAGGAGAGGACAGAGCATTTAGTCTGGAACAGGAGAGGACAGAGCATTTAGTCTGGAACAGGAGAGGACAGAGCATTTAGTCTGGAACAGGAGAGGACAGAGCATTTAGTCTGGAACAGGAGAGGACAAAGCATTTAGTCTGGAACCAGAGAGACAAAGCATTTAGCCTGGAACAGGAGAGGACAAAGCATTTAGCCTGGAACAGGAGAGGACAAAGCATTTAGTCTGGAACAGGAGAGGACAAAGCATTTAGTCTGGAACAGGAGAGGACAGAGCATTTAGTCTGGGACAGGAGAGGATAAAGCATTTAGTCTGGAACAGGAGAGGACAAAGCATTTAGTCTGGAACAGGAGAGGACAAAGCATTTAGTCTGGAACAGGAGAGGACAAAGCATTTAGTCTGGAACAGGAGAGGACAAAGCATTTAGTCTGGAACCAGAGAGGACAAAGCATTTAGCCTGGAACAGGAGAGGACAAAGCATTTAGCCTGGAACAGGAGAGGACACAGCATTTAGTCTGGAACAGGAGAGGACACAGCATTTAGCCTGGAACAGGAGAGGACAGAGCATTTAGTCTGGAACAGGAGAGGACAGAGCATTTAGTCTGGAACAGGAGAGGACAGAGCATTTAGTCTGGAACAGGAGAGGACAGAGCATTTAGTCTGGAACAGGAGAGGATAAAGCATTTAGTCTGGAACAGGAGAGGACCAAGCATTTAGTCTGGAACAGGAGAGGACAAAGCATTTAGTCTGGGACAGGAAAGGACAAAGCATTTAGTCTGGAACAGGAGAGGACAAAGCATTTAGTCTGGAACAGGAGAGGACAAAACATTTAGTCTGGAACAGGAGAGGACAAAGCATTTAGTCTGGAACCAGAGAGGACAAAGCATTTAGTCTGGAACAGGAGAGGACAAAGCATTTAGTCTGGAACCAGAGAGGACAAAGCATTTAGCCTGGAACAGGAGAGGGCAAAGCATTTAGTCTGGAACAGGAGAGGACAGAGCATTTAGTCTGGAACAGGAGAGGACAGAGCATTTAGTCTGGAACAGGAGAGGACAGAGCATTTAGTCTGGAACAGGAGAGGACAGAGCATTTAGTCTGGAACAGGAGAGGACAGAGCATTTAGTATGGAACAGGAGAGGACAGAGCATTTAGCCTGGAACAGGAGAGGACAAAGCATTTAGTCTGGAACAGGAGAGGACGGAGCATTTAGTCTGGAACAGGAGAGGGAAAAGCATTTCGTCTGGAACAGGAGAGTAAAAAGCATTTAGTCTGGAACAGGAGAGGACAGAGCATTTAGTCTGGAACAGAGAGGACAGAGCATTTAGTCTGGAACAGGAGAGGACAGAGCATTTAGTCTGGAACAGAGAGGACAAAGCATTTAGTCTGGAACAGGAGAGGAAAAGCATTTAGTCTGGAACAGGAGAGGACAGAGCATTTAGTCTGGAACAGGAGAGGACAGAGCATTTAGTCTGAACAGGAGAGGACAGAGCATTTAGTCTGGAACAGGAGAGGACAGAGCATTTAGTCTGGAACAGGAGAGGACAGAGCATTTAGTATGGAACAGGAGAGGACAGAGCATTTAGCCTGGAACAGGAGAGGACAAAGCATTTAGTCTGGAACAGGAGAGGACGGAGCATTTAGTCTGGAACAGGAGAGGGAAAAGCATTTCGTCTGGAACAGGAGAGTAAAAAGCATTTAGTCAGGAACAGGAGAGGACAGAGCATTTAGTCTGGAACAGGAGAGGACAGAGCATTTAGTCTGGAACAGGAGAGGACAGAGCATTTAGTCTGGAACAGGAGAGGACAAAGCATTTAGTCTGGAACAGGAGAGGAAAAAGCATTTAGTCTGGAACAGGAGAGGAAAAAGCATTTAGTCTGGAACAGGAGAGGAAAAAGCATTTAGTCTGGAACAGGAGAGGACAGAGCATTTAGTCTGGAACAGGAGAGGACAGAGCATTTAGTCTGGAACAGGAGAGGACAGAGCATTTAGTCTGGAACAGGAGAGGACAGAGCATTTAGTCTGGAACAGGAGAGGACAGAGCATTTAGTCTGGAACAGGAGAGGACAAAGCATTTAGCCTGGAACAGGAGAGGACAAAGCATTTAGTCTGGAACAGGAGAGGACAAAGCATTTAGTCTGGAACCAGAGAGGACAGAGCATTTAGTCTGGAACAGGAGAGGACAGAGCATTTAGTCTGGAACAGGAGAGGACAAAGCATTTAGTCTGGAACAGGAGAGGACAGAGCATTTAGTCTGGAACAGGAGAGGACAGAGCATTTAGTCTGGAACAGGAGAGGACGGAGCATTTAGTCTGGAACAGGAGAGGACAGAGCATTTATTCTGGAACAGGAGAGGACAGAGCATTTAGTCTGGAACAGGAGAGGACAGAACATTTAGTCTGGAACAGGAGAGGACAAAGCATTTAGCCTGGAACAGGAGAGGACACAGCATTTAGTCTGGAACAGGAGAGGACACAGCATTTAGCCTGGAACAGGAGAGGACAGAGCATTTAGTCTGGAACAGGAGAGGACAGAGCATTTAGTCTGGAACAGGAGAGGATAAAGCATTTAGTCTGGAACAGGAGAGGACAAAGCATTTAGTCTGGAACAGGAGAGGGACAAAGCATTTAGTCTGGGACAGGAGAGGACAAAGCATTTAGTCTGGAACAGGAGAGGACAAAGCATTTATTCTGGAACAGGAGAGGACAGAGCATTTAGTCTGGGACAGGAGAGGACAAAGCATTTAGTCTGGAACAGGAGAGGACAAAGCATTTAGTCTGGAACAGGAGAGGACAAAGCATTTAGTCTGGAACAGGAGAGGACAAAGCATTTAGTCTGGAACCAGAGAGGACAAAGCATTTAGCCTGGAACAGGAGAGGACAAAGCATTTAGCCTGGAACAGGAGAGGACAAAGCATTTAGTCTGGAACAGGAGAGGACAAAGCATTTAGTCTGGAACAGGAGAGGACAGAGCATTTAGTCTGGAACAGGAGAGGACAGAGCATTTAGTCTGGAACAGGAGAGGACAGAGCATTTAGTCTGGAACAGGAGAGGACAGAGCATTTAGTCTGGAACAGGAGAGGACAGAGCATTTAGCCTGGAACAGGAGAGGACAAAGCATTTAGTCTGGAACAGGAGAGGACGGAGCATTTAGTCTGGAACAGGAGAGGGAAAAGCATTTCGTCTGGAACAGGAGAGTAAAAAGCATTTAGTCTGGAACAGGAGAGGACAGAGCATTTAGTCTGGAACAGGAGAGGACAGAGCATTTAGTCTGGAACAGGAGAGGACAGAGCATTTAGTCTGGAACAGGAGAGGACAGAGCATTTAGTCTGGAACAGGAGAGGACAAAGCATTTAGTTTGGAACAGGAGAGGAAAAAGCATTTAGTCTGGAACAGGAGAGGACACAGCATTTAGCCTGGAACAGGAGAGGACAGAGCATTTAGTCTGGAACAGGAGAGGACAGAGCATTTAGTCTGGAACAGGAGAGGACAGAGCATTTAGTCTGGAACAGGAGAGGACAGAGCATTTAGTCTGGAACAGGAGAGGACAGAGCATTTAGTCTGGAACAGGAGAGGACAGAGCATTTAGTCTGGAACAGGAGAGGACAAAGCATTTAGTCTGGAACAGGAGAGGACAAAGCATTTAGTCTGGGACAGGAGAGGACAAAGCATTTAGTCTGGAACAGGAGAGGACAAAGCATTTAGTCTGGGACAGGAGAGGACAAAGCATTTAGTCTGGAACAGGAGAGGACAAAGCATTTCGTCTGGAACAGGAGAGTAAAAAGCATTTAGTCTGGAACAGGAGAGGACAGAGCATTTAGTCTGGAACAGGAGAGGACAGAGCATTTAGTCTGGAACAGGAGAGGACAGAGCATTTAGTCTGGAACAGGAGAGGACAGAGCATTTAGTCTGGAACAGGAGAGGACAGAGCATTTAGTCTGGAACAGGAGAGGACAAAGCATTTAGTCTGGAACCAGAGAGGACAAAGCATTTAGCCTGGAACAGGAGAGGACAAAGCATTTAGCCTGGAACAGGAGAGGACAAAGCATTTAGTCTGGAACAGGAGAGGACAAAGCATTTAGTCTGGAACAGGAGAGGACAGAGCATTTAGTCTGGAACAGGAGAGGATAAAGCATTTAGTCTGGAACAGGAGAGGACAAAGCATTTAGTCTGGAACAGGAGAGGACAAAGCATTTAGTCTGGAACAGGAGAGGACAAAGCATTTAGTCTGGAACAGGAGAGGACAAAGCATTTAGTCTGGAACCAGAGAGGACAAAGCATTTAGCCTGGAACAGGAGAGGACAAAGCATTTAGCCTGGAACAGGAGAGGACACAGCATTTAGTCTGGAACAGGAGAGGACACAGCATTTAGCCTGGAACAGGAGAGGACAGAGCATTTAGTCTGGAACAGGAGAGGACAGAGCATTTAGTCTGGAACAGGAGAGGACAGAGCATTTAGTCTGAACAGGAGAGGACAGAGCATTTAGTCTGGAACAGGAGAGGATAAAGCATTTAGTCTGGAACAGGAGAGGACCAAGCATTTAGTCTGGAACAGGAGAGGACAAAGCATTTAGTCTGGGACAGGAAAGGACAAAGCATTTAGTCTGGAACAGGAGAGGACAAAGCATTTAGTCTGGAACAGGAGAGGACAAAACATTTAGTCTGGAACAGGAGAGGACAAAGCATTTAGTCTGGAACCAGAGAGGACAAAGCATTTAGTCTGGAACAGGAGAGGACAAAGCATTTAGTCTGGAACCAGAGAGGACAAAGCATTTAGCCTGGAACAGGAGAGGGCAAAGCATTTAGTCTGGAACAGGAGAGGACAGAGCATTTAGTCTGGAACAGGAGAGGACAGAGCATTTAGTCTGGAACAGGAGAGGACAGAGCATTTAGTCTGGAACAGGAGAGGACAGAGCATTTAGTCTGGAACAGGAGAGGACAGAGCATTTAGTATGGAACAGGAGAGGACAGAGCATTTAGCCTGGAACAGGAGAGGACAAAGCATTTAGTCTGGAACAGGAGAGGACGGAGCATTTAGTCTGGAACAGGAGAGGGAAAAGCATTTCGTCTGGAACAGGAGAGTAAAAAGCATTTAGTCTGGAACAGGAGAGGACAGAGCATTTAGTCTGGAACAGGAGAGGACAGAGCATTTAGTCTGGAACAGGAGAGGACAGAGCATTTAGTCTGGAACAGGAGAGGACAAAGCATTTAGTCTGGAACAGGAGAGGAAAAAGCATTTAGTCTGGAACAGGAGAGGACAGAGCATTTAGTCTGGAACAGGAGAGGACAGAGCATTTAGTCTGGAACAGGAGAGGACAGAGCATTTAGTCTGGAACAGGAGAGGACAGAGCATTTAGTCTGGAACAGGAGAGGACAGAGCATTTAGTATGGAACAGGAGAGGACAGAGCATTTAGCCTGGAACAGGAGAGGACAAAGCATTTAGTCTGGAACAGGAGAGGACGGAGCATTTAGTCTGGAACAGGAGAGGGAAAAGCATTTCGTCTGGAACAGGAGAGTAAAAAGCATTTAGTCAGGAACAGGAGAGGACAGAGCATTTAGTCTGGAACAGGAGAGGACAGAGCATTTAGTCTGGAACAGGAGAGGACAGAGCATTTAGTCTGGAACAGGAGAGGACAAAGCATTTAGTCTGGAACAGGAGAGGAAAAGCATTTAGTCTGGAACAGGAGAGGAAAAGCATTTAGTCTGGAACAGGAGAGGAAAAGCATTTAGTCTGGAACAGGAGAGGACAGAGCATTTAGTCTGGAACAGGAGAGGACAGAGCATTTAGTCTGGAACAGGAGAGGACAGAGCATTTAGTCTGGAACAGGAGAGGACAGAGCATTTAGTCTGGAACAGGAGAGGACAGAGCATTTAGTCTGGAACAGGAGAGGACAAAGCATTTAGCCTGGAACAGGAGAGGACAAAGCATTTAGTCTGGAACAGGAGAGGACAAAGCATTTAGTCTGGAACCAGAGAGGACAGAGCATTTAGTCTGGAACAGGAGAGGACAGAGCATTTAGTCTGGAACAGAGAGGACAAAGCATTTAGTCTGGAACAGGAGAGGACAGAGCATTTAGTCTGGAACAGGAGAGGACAGAGCATTTAGTCTGGAACAGGAGAGGACGGAGCATTTAGTCTGGAACAGGAGAGGACAGAGCATTTATTCTGGAACAGGAGAGGACAGAGCATTTAGTCTGGAACAGGAGAGGACAGAACATTTAGTCTGGAACAGGAGAGGACAAAGCATTTAGCCTGGAACAGGAGAGGACACAGCATTTAGTCTGGAACAGGAGAGGACACAGCATTTAGCCTGGAACAGGAGAGGACAGAGCATTTAGTCTGGAACAGGAGAGGACAGAGCATTTAGTCTGGAACAGGAGAGGATAAAGCATTTAGTCTGGAACAGGAGAGGACAAAGCATTTAGTCTGGAACAGGAGAGGACAAAGCATTTAGTCTGGGACAGGAGAGGACAAAGCATTTAGTCTGGAACAGGAGAGGACAAAGCATTTATTCTGGAACAGGAGAGGACAGAGCATTTAGTCTGGGACAGGAGAGGACAAAGCATTTAGTCTGGAACAGGAGAGGACAAAGCATTTAGTCTGGAACAGGAGAGGACAAAGCATTTAGTCTGGAACAGGAGAGGACAAAGCATTTAGTCTGGAACCAGAGAGGACAAAGCATTTAGCCTGGAACAGGAGAGGACAAAGCATTTAGCCTGGAACAGGAGAGGACAAAGCATTTAGTCTGGAACAGGAGAGGACAAAGCATTTAGTCTGGAACAGGAGAGGACAGAGCATTTAGTCTGGAACAGGAGAGGATAAAGCATTTAGTCTGGAACAGGAGAGGACAAAGCATTTAGTCTGGAACAGGAGAGGACAAAGCATTTAGTCTGGGACAGGAGAGGACAAAGCATTTAGTCTGGAACAGGAGAGGACAAATCATTTAGTCTGGAACAGGAGAGGACAAAGCATTTAGTCTGGAACAGGAGAGGACAAAGCATTTAGTCTGGAACCAGAGAGGACAAAGCATTTAGCCTGAAACAGGAGAGGACAAAGCATTTAGCCTGGAACAGGAGAGGACACAGCATTTAGTCTGGAACAGGAGAGGACACAGCATTTAGCCTGGAACAGGAGAGGACAGAGCATTTAGTCTGGAACAGGAGAGGACAGAGCATTTAGTCTGGAACAGGAGAGGACAGAGCATTTAGTCTGGAACAGGAGAGGACAGAGCATTTAGTCTGGAACAGGAGAGGATAAAGCATTTAGTCTGGAACAGGAGAGGACAAAGCATTTAGTCTGGAACAGGAGAGGACAAAGCATTTAGTCTGGAACAGGAGAGGACAAAGCATTTAGTCTGGAACAGGAGAGGACAAAGCATTTAGTCTGGAACCAGAGAGGACAAAGCATTTAGCCTGGAACAGGAGAGGACAAAGCATTTAGTCTGGAACAGGAGAGGACAAAGCATTTAGTCTGGAACAGGAGAGGACAAAGCATTTAGTCTGGAACAGGAGAGGACAAAGCATTTAGCCACCACTTAATGATGTCATCCGTTGACAGGAGGTGGGATTACTTGCATGACATCTTTTAATTCAGTTAATTGAATAACACTTTCACATTAGGTGTATTGATTAAGGTTAGGTATAATGGTATGATTGATTAAGGTTAGGTATAATGGTATTGATCATCTCTAGGTATAATGGTATGATTGATTAAGGTTAGGTCTAATGGTATTGATGATCTCTAGGTATAATGGTGTGATTGATTAAGGTTAGGTATAATGGTATTGATCATCTCTAGGTGTAATGGTATTGATCATCTCTAGGTATAATGGTGTGATTGATTAAGGTTAGGTGTAATGGTATTGATGATCTCTAGGTATAATGGTGTGATTGATTAAGGTTAGGTATAATGGTATTGATCATCTCTAGGTTGCAGTAAAGAGAGGTGATGTTTCAGTGGACCAGGGAACTACAACAGCCTCCACCTACAACAGCCTCCACCTACAACAGCCTCCACCTACAACAGCCTCCACCTACAACAGCCTCCACCTACAGCAGCCTCCACCTACAACAGCCTCCACCTACAACAGCCTCCACCTACAGCAGCCTCCACCTACAACAGCCTCCACCTACAACAGCCTCCACCTACAACAGCATCCACCTACAGCAGCCTCCACCTACAACAGCCTCCACCTACAACAGCCTCCACCTACAGCAGCCTCCACCTACAACAGCCTCCACCTACAGCAGCCTCCACCTACAGCAGCCTCCACCTACAACAGCCTCCACCTACAGCAGCCTCCACCTACAGCAGCCTCCACCTACAACAGCCTCCACCTACAACAGCATCCACCTACAGCAGCCTCCACCTACAACAGCCTCCACCTACAACAGCCTCCACCTACAACAGCCTCCACCTACAGCAGCCTCCACCTACAACAGCCTCCACCTACAACAGCCTCCACCTACAACAGCCTCCACCTACAACAGCATCCACCTACAGCAGCCTCCACCTACAACAGCCTCCACCTACAACAGCCTCCACCTACAGCAGCCTCCACCTACAACAGCCTCCACCTACAGCAGCCTCCACCTACAACAGCCTCCACCTACAGCAGCCTCCACCTACAACAGCCTCCACCTACAACAGCCTCCACCTACACAGCAGCTTCTTCATATCATCAAGTCATAACTGATTGCAATGAAGCACGAGGAACCACATTGGAAAGGCATGAAAAGATGGCCACCCGTGATTCAGAATCCAACTGAAAATGAAAGGCTGAAGCATATTCTTGTTGTTAAATTAATGTGGCTCTTCAAAACGCCAAGTCATTTCATTTGCAAGTTGTAATACAAAAGGGGACTGATAAGCGTGAGCGAGAGATGACGGATATGATCGGATACGTATTATGAGGTGATTGGAGACAATATTAAACGACACAAAGAAAGCTTTTGTTGGAGAATTCCTGTTGCAGTTCAGCCAATATCGCCTCTCTGCTTTAATTACATTTTTTATTTATTTGTTACCCTCCCATTGTTGGGCTTTTTTATTTTATTTTATTGAGGTTGTGCCTGGCTACGTTTAGTTATCAGGCCCATCTCTACTCCAAGTGAAGGTCACCAGAGACCAGGACGGGCAGAGTGCCTCAGTTTATTGGCTTTTCATTGAGTCCCTTTTATATGAAGCTGATTTGACTATCTGCCGTTAAGATACTGAGCTCTGTTCGTAGCGTTTGGTGGCGTCGCCATCCGGATATTGTTCATCCCTGTTTTGAGATATTCCAGGGTGTATTTACACTTGTGGTTGAATTAAATATTCCTCATCACTTTTGTAATATCCTCTTTTATGTGTGTGGTCTCTCTCTCTCTCTGTGTGTGTGTGTGTGTGTGTGTGTGTGTGTGTGTGTGTGTGTGTGTGTGTGTGTGTGTGTGTGTGTGTGTGTGTGTATGTGGTGTATGTATCAGTGTCTCAGTGTGTGTGTGTGTGTGTGGTGTATGTATCAGTGTCTCAGTGTGTGTGTGTGTGTGTGTGTGTGTGTGTGTGTGTGTGTGTGTGTGGTGTGTGTATCAGTGTCTCAGTGTGTGTGTGTGTGTATGTGGTGTGTGTATCAGTGTCTCAGTGTGTGTGTGTGTGTGTGTGTGTGTGTGTGTGTGTATCAGTGTCTCAGTGTGTGTGTGTGTGTGTGTGTGTGTGTGTGTGTGTGTGTGTGTGTGTATCAGTGTGTCAGTGTGTGTGTATGTGGTGTGTGTATCAGTGTGTCGGTGTGTGTATCAGTCTGTGTGTGTATGTGTGTGTGTGTGTGTGTGTGTGTGTGTGTGTGTGTGTGTGTGTGTGTGTGTGTGTGTGTGTGGTTGGGTGCATCGGTGTGTGTGTGTGTCGGTGTGTCAGGGGGTGGTTGGGTGTGTCGGTGTGTGTCAGTGTGTATCAGTGTGTGTATCAGTGTGTATCAGTGTGTGTATCAGTGTGTATCAGTGTGTATCAGTGTGTGTCAGTGTGTATCAGTGTGTGTATCAGTGTATATCAGTGTGTGTATCAGTGTGTATCAGTGTGTATCAGTGTGTGTATCAGTGTGTGTCAGTGTGTGTCAGTGTGTATCAGTGTGTGTGTGTCAGTGTGTATCAGTGTGTATCAGTGTGTGTCAGTGTGTATCAGTGTGTGTCAGTGTGTGTCAGTGTGTGTGTATAATAATGTAATAAGTGTGTGTCAGTGTATCAGTGTGTATCAGTGTATCAGTGTGTGTATCAGTGTGTATCAGTGTATATCAGTGTGTATCAGTGTGTGTCAGTGTGTATCAGTGTATCAGTGTGTATCAGTGTGTATCAGTGTATCAGTGTGTATCAGTGTGTATCAGTGTGTGTGTGTGTATCAGTGTATCAGTGTGTGTATCAGTGTGTGTGTATCAGTGTGTATCAGTGTGTATCAGTGTGTATCAGTGTGTATCAGTGTGTGTATCAGTGTGTATCAGTGTGTGTCAGTGTGTATCAGTGTGTATCAGTGTGTATCAGTGTGTGTATCAGTGTATCAGTGTGTATCAGTGTGTGTATCAGTGTGTGTGTGTATCAGTGTGTGTATCAGTGTGTATCAGTGTGTATCAGTGTGTATCAGTGTGTCAGTGTGTGTATCAGTGTATCAGTGTGTGTATCAGTGTGTATCAGTGTGTATCAGTGTGTATCAGTGTATCAGTGTGTGTATATCAGTGTGTATCAGTGTGTATCAGTGTATGTATCAGTGTGTGTATCAGTGTGTATCAGTGTGTATCAGTGTGTATCAGTGTGTGTATCAGTGTGTATCAGTGTGTATCAGTGTGTGTATCAGTGTGTATCAGTGTGTGTGTGTATCAGTGTGTGTATCAGTGTGTATCAGTGTGTATCAGTGTGTATCAGTGTATATCAGTGTATCAGTGTGTGTATCAGTGTATCAGTGTGTATCAGTGTGTGTATCAGTGTGTATCAGTGTGTATCAGTGTGTATCAGTGTGTATCAGTGTGTGTCAGTGTGTGTCAGTGTGTATCAGTGTATCAGTGTGTGTATCAGTGTGTGTGTCAGTGTATCAGTGTGTATCAGTGTGTGTATCAGTGTGTGTATCAGTGTGTATCAGTGTGTATCAGTGTGTATCAGTATCAGTGTGTATCAGTGTGTGTATCAGTGTGTGTATCAGTGTGTGTATCAGTGTGTATCAGTGTATCAGTGTGTATCAGTGTCAGTGTGTCAGTGTGTATCAGTGTGTGTATCAGTGTGTATCAGTGTGTATCAGTGTGTAGTATCAGTGTGTATCAGTGTGTGTGTCAGTGTGTATCAGTGTGTATCAGTGTGTGTATCAGTGTGTATCAGTGTGTATCATCAGTGTGTATCAGTGTGTGTGTATCAGTGTGTATCAGTGTGCATCAGTGTGTATCAGTGTATCAGTGTCAGTGTGTGTATCAGTGTGTAAGTGTATCAGTGTGTATCAGTGTGTGTGTCAGTGTGTATCAGTGTGTATCAGTGTGTGTATCAGTGTGTATCAGTGTGTATCAGTGTGTATCAGTGTGTGATCAGTGTGTCAGTATCAGTGTGTGTATCAGTGTGTATCAGTGTGTATCAGTGTGTGTCAGTGTGTATCAGTGTGTGTATCAGTGTGTGTATCAGTGTGTATCAGTGTGTGTATCAGTGTGTATCAGTGTATCAGTGTGTATCAGTGTGTGTATCAGTGTGGTATCAGTGTGTATCAGTGTGTGTGATCAGTGTATCAGTGTGTATCAGTGTGTATCAGTGTGTATCAGTGTGTGTATCCAGTGTGTATCAGTGTGTGTATCATGTGTATCAGTGTATATCAGTGTGTGTCAGTGTCATATCAGTGTGTATCAGTGTGTGTATCAGTGTGTATCAGTGTGTATGTATCAGTGTGTATCAGTGTGTATCAGTGTGTATCAGTGTGTATCAGTGTGTGTATCAGTGTGTGTATCAGTGTGTATCAGTGTGTGTATCAGTGTGTGTATCAGTGTGTATCAGTGTGTATCAGTGTGTGTATCAGTGTGTATCAGTGTGTGTATCAGTGTGTATCAATGTGTATCAGTGTGCATCAGTGTGTATCGTAATGTGTGTCAGTGTGTATCAGTGTGTGTATCAGTGTGTATCAGTGTGTGTGTATCAGTGTGTGTCAGTGTGTGTATCAGTGTGTGTATCAGTGTGTATCAGTGTGTGTATCAGTGTGTGTATCAGTGTGTATCAGTGTGTATCAGTGTGTATCAGTGTGTGTCAGTGTGTATCAGTGTGTGTATCAGTGTGTATCAGTGTGTGTATCAGTGTGTATCAGTGTGTATCAGTGTGTATCAGTGTGTATCCCAGTGTGTATCAGTGTGTATCAGTGTGTATCAGTGTGTGTATCAGTGTGTGTATCAGTGTATGTGTAAGTGTGTATCAGTGTGTGTATCAGTGTGTATCAGTGTGTATCAGTGTGTGTATCAGTGTGTATCAGTGTGTATCAGTGTGCATCAGTGTATCAGTGTGTGTATCAGTGTGTGTATCAGTGTGTATCAGTGTGTATCAGTGTGTGTATCAGTGTGTATCAGTGTGTATCAGTGTGTATCAGTGTGTGTATCATCAGTGTGTATCAGTGTGTGTAGTGTGTGTATCAGTGTGTATCAGTGTGTATCAGTGTGTGTATCAGTGTGTGTCAGTGTGTGTATCAGTGTGTGTATCAGTGTGTGTATCAGTGTGTATCAGTGTGTGTATCAGTGTGTGTGTGTATCAGTGTGTATCAGTGTGTATCAGTGTGTATCAGTGTGTATCGCGTGTGTATCAGTGTGTGTATCAGTGTGTATCAGTGTGTGTATCAGTGTGTGTATCAGTGTGTATCAGTGTGTATCAGTGTGTGTATCAGTGTGTATCAGTGTGTATCAGTGTGTGTATCAGTGTGTATCAGTGTGTATATCAGTGTGTATCAGTGTGTATCAGTGTGTGTCAGTGTGTATCAGTGTGTATATCAGTGTGTGTATCAGTGTGTATCAGTGTGTATCAGTGTGTATCAGTGTGTATCAGTGTGTGTATCAGTGTGTATCAGTGTGTATCAGTGTGTATCAGTGTGTATCAGTGTGTATCAGTGTGTATCAGTGTGTGTATCAGTGTGTGTATCAGTGTGTGTATCAGTGTGTATCAGTGTGTATCAGTGTGTATCCAGTGTGTATCAGTGTGTATCAGTGTGTATCAGTGTGTATCAGTGTATCAGTGTGTATCAGTGTGTGTATCAGTGTGTATCCAGTGTGTATCAGTGTGTATCAGTGTGTATCAGTGTGTATCAGTGTGTATCAGTGTGTATCAGTGTGTATCAGTGTGTGTATCGAGTGTGTATCAGTGTATCGGTGTGTGTGTATCAGTGTGTATCAGTGTGTGTATCAGTGTGTATCAGTGTGTATCCAGTGTGTATCAGTGTATAGTCAGTGTGTATCAGTGTGTATCAGTGTGTATCAGTGTGTATCAGTGTGTATCAGTGTGTGTATCAGTGTGTGTATCAATGTGTATCAGTGTGTATCAGTGTGTATCAGTGTGTATCAGTGTGTATCAGTGTGTGTATCAGTGTGTGTATCAGTGTTTGTATCAGTGTGTGCATGCAATGTGTGTATCGAGTGTGTATCAGTGTGTGTATCAGTGTGTATCAGTGTGTATCAGTGTGTAGTGTTTGTATCAGTGTGTGTATCAGTGTGTGTCAGTGTGTGTATCAGTGTGTGTATCAGTGTGTATCAGTGTGTATAGTGTGTATCAGTGTGTATCAGTGTGTGTCAGTGTGTGTATCAGTGTATCAGTGTGTATCAGTGTGTATCAGTGTATCAGTATCAGTGTGTATCAGTGTGTATCAGTGTGTATCAGTGTGTATCAGTGTGTATCAGTGTGTATCAGTGTGTATCAGTGTGTATCAGTGTATCAGTGTGTGTCAGTGTGTGTCAGTGTGTATCAGTGTGTATCAGTGTGTGTGTCAGTGTGTGTCAGTGTGTATCAGTGTGTATCAGTGTGTGTATCAGTGTATCAGTGTGTATCAGTGTGTATCAGTGTGTGTATCAGTGTGTGTCAGTGTGTGTATCAGTGTGTATCAGTGTGTATCAGTGTGTATCAGTGTGTATCAGTGGTGTAATGTCAGTGTGTAATCAGTGTGTATCAGTGTATCAGTGTGTGTATCAGTGTGTCAGTGTGTATCAGTGTGTATCAGTGTGTATCAGTGTGTGTATCAGTGTGTGTATCAGTGTGTATCAGTGTGTATCAGTGTGTGTATCAGTGTGTATCAGTGTGTGTCAGTGTGTATCAGTGTGTATCAGTGTGTGCATCAGTGTGTATCAGTGTGTATCAGTGTGTATCAGTGTGTATCAGTGTGTGTATCAGTGTGTATCAGTGTATCAGTGTATCAGTGTGTGTATCAGTGTGTGTGTCAGTGTGTATCAGTATGTGTGTCAGTAAATGTATCAGTGTGTGTATCAGTGTGTATCAGTGTGTGTCAGTGTGTATCAGTGTGTATCAGTGTGTGTCAGTGTGTATCAGTGTGTATCAGTGTGTATCAGTGTGTATCAGTGTGTATCAGTGTGTATCAGTGTGTGTCAGTGTGTATCAGTGTGTATCAGTGTGTATCAGTGTGTCAGTGTGTATCAGTGTGTATCAGTGTGTATCAGTGTGTATCAGTGTCGAGTGTGTATCAGTGTATCAGTGTGTATCAGTGTGTATCAGTGTGTCAGTGTGTGTCAGTGTGTATCAGTGTGTGTATCAGTGTGTATCAGTGTCAGTGTGTATCAGTGTGTATCAATGTGTATCAGTGTGTGTATCAGTGTATCACTGTGTGTATCAGTGTGTATCAGTGTGTGTATCAGTGTGTGTATCTGTGTGTATCAGTGTGTGTGTATCAGTGTGTATCAGTGTGTGTATCAGTGTGTATCAGTGTGTATCAGTGTGTGTATCAGTGTGTATCAGTGTGTATCAGTGTATCAGTGTGTCAGTGTATCAGTGTGTCAGTATCAGTGTGTATCAGTGTGTGTATCAGTGTGTATCAGTGTATCAGTATCAGTGTGTGTCAGTGTATCAGTGTGTGTATCAGTGTGTATCAGTGTGTATCAGTGTGTGTATCAGTGTGTATCAGTGTGTATCAGTGTGTATCAGTGTATCAGTGTGTATCAGTGTGTGTGTATCAGTGTGTGTCAGTGTGTATCAGTGTGTATCAGTGTGTATCAGTGTGTATCAGTGTGTGTCAGTGTGTATCAGTGTGTGTGTATCAGTGTGTATCAGTGTGTCAGTGTGTATCAGTGTGTGTATCAGTGTGTATCAGTGTGTATCAGTGTGTATCAGTGTGTATCAGTGTGTGTATCAGTGTGTATCAGTGTGTGTATCAGTGTGTGTCAGTGTGTATCAGTGTGTATCAGTGTGTATCAGTGTGTATCAGTGTGTCAGTGTGTATCAGTATCAGTGTGTGTGTGTATCAGTGTGTGTATCAGTGTGTGTGTCAGTGTGTATCAGTGTATCGAATATGTGTGTGCATCATGTGTATCAGTGTGTATCAGTGTGTATCAGTGTGTGTATCAGTGTGTGTATCAGTGTGTGTATCAGTGTGTGTATCAGTGTGTATCAGTGTGTATCAGTTTGCATCAGCATGTGTATCAGTGTGTGTATCAGTGTGTATCATGTGTATCAGTGTGTATCAGTGTGTTTCAGTGTGTGTCAGTGTGTATCAGTGTGTATCAGTATGTGTCAGTGTGTATCAGTGTGTATCAGTGTGTATCAGTGTGTATCAGTGTGTGTCAGTGTGTATCAGTGTGTGTATCAGTCAGTGTGTGTCAGTGTGTGTCAGTGTGTATCAGTGTGTATCAGTGTGTATCAGTGTGTATCGATCAGTGTGTATCAGTGTGTGTAGTGTGTATCAGTGTGTGTATCAGTGTATCAGTGTATCAGTGTATCAGTGTATCAGTGGTAACATCAGTGTGCATCAGTGTGTATATCAGTGTGTGTCAGTGTGTATCAGTGTGTATCAGTGTGTATCATGTGTATCAGTGTATGTCAGTGTGTATCAGTGTATCAGTGTGTATCAGTGTGTGTATCAGTGTGTATCAGTGTGTATCAGTATCAGTGTGTATCAGTGTGTATCAGTGTGTATCAGTGTGTATCAGTGTGTATCAGTGTGTGTCAGTGTGTGTATCAGTGTGTATCAGTGTGTATCAGTGTGTATCAGTGTGTGTCAGTGTGTATCAGTGTGTATCAGTGTGTATCAGTGTGTGTATCAGTGTGTATCAGTGTGTATCAGTGTATCAGTGTGTGTGTCAGTGTATCAGTGTGTATCAGTGTGTGTATCAGTGTGTATCAGTGTGTATCAGTGTGTATCAGTGTGTATCAGTGTGTATCAGTGTGCATCAGTGTGTATCAGTGTGTGTATCAGTGTGTGTATCAGTGTTTGTATCAGTGTGTGTATCAGTGTGTATCAGTGTGTATCAGTGTGTGTATCAGTGTGTATCAGTCGTGTGTATCAGTGTGTGCATCAGTGTGTGTATCAGTGCATCAGTGTGTATCAGTGTGTGTATCAGTGTATATCAGTGTGTATCAGTGTGTATCAGTGTGTGTATCAGTGTGTATCCAGTGTGTGTCAGTGTGTATCAGTGTGTATCAGTGTGTATCAGTGTGTATCAGTGTGTGTATCAGTGTGTATCAGTGTGTATCAGTGTGTGTCAGTGTGTATCAGTGTGTGTATCAGTGTGTGTCAGTGTGTGTATCAGTGTATCAGTGTGTATCAGTGTGTGTATCAGTGTGTATATCAGTGTGTGTATCAGTGTGTATCAGTGTGTATCAGTGTGTGTATCAGTGTGTGTATCAGTGTGTATATCAGTGTGTGTATCAGTGTGTGTATCAGTGTGTCAGTGTGTATCAGTGTGTATCAGTGTGTATCAGTGTGTATCAGTGTGTGTATCAGTGTGTATCAGTGTGTGTATCAGTGTGTGTATCAGTGTGTGTATCAGTGTGTATCAGTGTATCAGTGTGTATCAGTGTGTATCAGTGTATCAGTATCAGTGTGTATCAGTGTGTGTATCAGTGTGTATCAGTGTGTATCAGTGTGTATCAGTGTGTATCAGTGTGTGTATCAGTGTGTATCAGTGTGTGTATCAGTGTGTATCAGTGTGTATCAGTGTGTATCAGTGTGTGTGTGTATCAGTGTATATCAGTGTGTGTATCAGTGTATATCAGTGTGTATATCAGTGTGTATCAGTGTGTATCAGTGTGTGTATCAGTGTGTATCAGTGTGTATCAGTGTGTGTATCAGTGTGTGTATCAGTGTGTATCAGTGTGTATCAGTGTGTTATCAGTGTGTATCAGTGTGTGTATCATGTGTATCAGTGTATCAGTGTATCAGTGCGTAATCAGTGTGTATCATCGTGTATTATCAGTGTATCTGTGTATCAGTGTGTATCAGTGTGTATCTGTGTGTATCAGTGTGTGTAATTAGTAAACAGTGTGGGCATCAGTGTATCAGTGTGTGTATCAGTGTGTGTATCAGTTGTAAACTGTGGTATCAGTGTATCAGTGTGTCAGTGTGTATCAGTGTGTATCAGTGTGTAACAGTGTGTGTATCAGTGTATCAGTGTGTGTCAATGTGTATCAGTGTGTATCAGTGTATCAGTATCAGTGTGTATCAGTGTATCAGTGTGTATCAGTGTAGTATCAGTGTGTATATCAGTGTGTGTATCAGTGTGTATCAGTGTGTATCAGTGTGTGTATCGTGTGTATCAGTGTGTATCAGTGTGTGTCAGTGTGTGTATCAGTGTATCAGTGTGTATCAGTGTGTCAGTGTATATCAGTGTGTATCAGTGTGTGTATCAGTGTGTATCAGTGTGTATCAGTGGTATCAGTGTATCAGTGTGCATCAGTGTATATCGGTGTGTATCAGTGTGTATCAGTGTGTGTATCAGTGTGTATCAGTGTGTATCAGTGTGTGTATCAGTGTGTATCAGTGTGTATCAGTGTGTATCAGTGTGTGTCAGTCATCCGTGTATCAGTGTATGTGTGTATCAGTGTATATCAGTGTGTCAGTGTGTGTATCAGTGTGTGTGTGTATCAGTGTGTATCAGTGTATCAGTGTATATCAGTGTGTATCAGTGTGTATCAGTGTGTATCAGTGTGCATCAGTGTGTGTATCAGTGTGTATCAGTGTGTATATCAGTGTGTATCTGTGTGTATCAGTGTGTGTATCAGTGTGTATCAGTGTGTATCAGTGTGTATCAGTGTCAGTGTGTATCAGTGTGTGTATCAGTGTGTGTGACAGTGTGTATCAGTGTGTATCAGTGTGTATCAGTGTGTATCAGTGTGTATCAGTGTGTGTATCAGTGTGTGTATCAGTGTGTGTATCTATCAGTGTATCAGTGTGTGTATCAGTGTGTGTCAATGTATCAGTGTGAATCAGTGTGTATCAGTGTGTGTATCAGTGTGTGTATCAGTGTATCAGTGTGTGTATCAGTGTGCAGCTGTAGCTCTTTATTGTGTCTTATGTCCCCCCTCCCAAAAAGCATTGCCCCCATCAAAGCATTGCACCCCCAAAAATGATTGCCCCCCAAAAAGCATTGCCCCCCAAAAAGCATTGCCCCGCCAAAAATGCATTGCCCCAAAAATCAGTTGCCCCCAAAAAAGCATTGCCCCCCAAACAAGCATTGCCCCCCCCCAAAAGACATTGCCCCCCCAAAGATCCCCCAAAAAGACATTAAAAGACAAAAGAGTAATATCGTCTTGTATCTGATAGCTTGTGGATCATTTAGTGATCTACTTTAAAGAACCCAGAAATGTCCATAACATTAACACCCCAGTGCAATAACACCCCAGAAATGATCAGGGGTGGGGTTTTACCCACAGGGGGTGGGGTTTATCCACAGGGGGGGGTGGGGTTTATCCACAGGGGGTGGGGTTTATCCACAGGGGGTGGGGTTTATCCACAGGGGAGTGGGGTTTATCCACAGGGAGGTGGGTGCCTTATCCACAGGGGTGGGGTTTATCCAATAGGGGGGGGTTTATCCACAGGGGTGGGGTTTATCCACAGGGGGGTGGGGTTTATCCACAGGGGGTGGGGTTTATCCACAGGGGGTGGGGTTTATCCACAGGGAGGTGGGGTTTATCCACAGGGGGGTGGGTTTATCCACAGGGGTGGGGTTTATCCACAGGGAGGTGGGGTTTATCCACAGGGGGTGGGGTTTATCCACAGGGGGGTGGGGTTTATCCACAGGGGGTGGGGTTTATCCACAGGGGTGGGGTTTATCCACAGGGGGTGGGTTTATCAGTGGGGTGTGGGTTTATCCACAGGGGGTGGGGTTTATCCACAGAAGTGTGTTTATCCACAGGGGGGGTGGGGTTTATCCACAGGGGGTGGGGCTTATCCACAGGGGGTTTATCCACAGGGGGGTGGGGTTTATCACAGGGGGTGGGGTTTTTATCCACAGGGGGTGGGGTTTATCCACAGGGGGTGGGGTTTATCCACAGGGGGGTGGGGGTTTATCCACAGGGGTGGGGTTTATCCACAGGGGGTGGGGAAGGCTTATCCACAGGGGTGGGGGTTTATCCACAGGGGGTGGGGTTTATCACAGGGGGGTGGGGTATCCACAGGGGTGGGGTTTATCCACAGGGGGGTGGGGTTTATCCACAGGGGGGGGTGGGGTATCCAGTGTGGGGTTTATCCACAGGGGTGGGGTTTATCCACAGGGAGGTGGGGTTTATCCACAAGGGGGTGGGGTTTTATCCACAAGGGGTGGGGTTTATCCACAAGGGGGTGGGGGCTTATCCAGTGGGTAATTATCCTAGGGGGTGGGGTTTATCCACAGGGGGTGGGGTTTTATCCACAGGGGGTGGGTTTATCCACAGGGGGTGGGGTTTATCCACAGGGGTGGGGTTTATCCACAGGGGGTGGAGGTTTATCCACAGGGGGTGGGGTTTATCCACAGGGGGTGGGGTTTATCCACAGGGGGTGGGAGGTTTATCCACAGGGAGGTGTTTATCCACAGTCTGTGGGGCTTATCCCCAGGGGGTGGGGGTTTATCCACAGGGGTGGGGTCATCCACAGGGGTGGGGTTTATCCACAGGGGGTGGGGGTTTATCCACAGTGGGGTGGGGTTATCCACAGGGGTATCCATAGGGGTGGTGGGGTTTATCCACAGGGTGTGTATCCAGTGGGTGGGGTTTATCCACAGGGGTGTGGGGTTATCCACAGGGGGGTGTATCCACAGGGTGGGTTTATCCACATGGGGGTGTCATTTTATCCACAGGGGTGGGGGTATCACTTGAAACTGGGCAGCTCATTAAACCAGTGCTGAGGCCATTTGTACAAAAGGTCCTCTTCCCTCACCTTCTCTCTCACTTTAGGTGAAATTACCGTCGGCTATCAGTCCTGCTGCCTGATCAGACATTCTGCCTCGTGACAAAGCGGCAGAGGCTGAACATCCTAACGAACGTTTATAGAGAAAATACAGGCTTTCAGTCTTGTTTCACTGTTGTGCTTCTGTACGGCAGTCTTCTCTATGACAGTGTTCTATGACAGTCTTCTATGACAGTCTTCTATGACAGTCTTCTATATGACAGTCTTCTCCTGACAGTCTTCTCTGACAGTCTTCTATATGACAGTCTTCTCTATGGCAGTCTTCTCTATGACAGTCTTCTCTATGACAGTCTTCTCTATGACAGTCTTCTCTATGGCAGTCTTCTCTATGACAGTCTTCTATATGACAGTCTATATGACAGTCTTCTCTATCAGTCTTCTCTGACAGTCTTCTATATGACAGTCTTCTATATGACAGTCTTCTATCAGTCTTCTCTATGACAGTCTTCTCTATGACAGTCTGTATATGACAGTCTTCTATATGACAGTCTTCTATGACAGTCTTCTATATGACAGTCTTCTCTATTACAGTCTTCTCTGACAGTCTTCTACATGGCAGTCTTCTATATGACAGTCTTCTATGACGGTCTTCTATATGACAGTCTTCTATATGGTAGTCTACTATATGACAGTCTTCTCTGACAGTCTTCATGACAGTCTTCTATTTGACAGTCTTCTATTTGACAGTCTTCTATCAGTCTTCTCTATTACAGTCTTCTCAATGACAGTCTTCATATGACAGTCTTCTCTGACAATCTTCTAGTATGACAGTCTTCATATGACAGTCTTCTCTATGACAGTCTTCTATTACAGTCTTCTCTGACAGTCTTCTATATGACAGTCTTCTATGTGACAGTCTTCTCTATGACAGTCTTATATATGACAGTCTTCTCTGACAAAGCTTTGCATGACAGTCTTCTCAAAATTCTCTATGATTGTCTTCTATAAAGTCTTCTATTGGCAGTCTTCTATATGGCAGTCTGCCCCGGCAGTCTACATTGGCCCGCCTAAAAAGTCTTCTCTATCTTTCTCAAAAGCAGTCTTCTCTATGACAGTCTTCTAAACAAGCATTGGCAGTCTTCTAAATGGCAGTCTGCTTTATGGCCTTCAAAAAGACATTGCCCCCCAAAAGACATTGCCAGTCTTCAAAAAAGACATATGACAGTCTTCTATCTGATAGTCTTCTCTATCATTTAGTGATCTTCTATGAACCCTAGAAATGTCCATAACAGTCTATGCAATAACAGACAGTCCCAGAATGATACATTAAATAACACACAGGGGGTCTTCTTATGACAGTCAGGGCAGTCTTTATGACAGGGGATGGGGTTTATCCACAGGGGGGTGGGGTTTATCCACAGGGGGTGGGGTTTATCCACAGGGGAGGTGACAGTCCACATGGGGTGGGGTCTTATCCACAGGGGGTGGGACAGTCTTCTATATGATCTTCACAGGGACAGTCTTCCATTTGGGGCTTATCCACAGGGGGTGGGGGTCTTATCCACAGGGGGTGGGGTTTATCCACAGGGAGGTGGGGTTCTATCCACATGGGGTGGGGTTTATCCACAGGGGGTGGGACAGTCTTCTATTACAGGAGGTCTGACAGTCTTCATCCACAGGGGGTGGGGACAGTCTTCACATGACAGTCTTATATATGACAGTCTTCACAGGGGGTTCTATGACAGCTTATTACAGTATTGGACAGTCTTTATATGACAGTCTTCTATATGGGGTTTATCCACAGGGGGGTGGGCAGTCTTCCATAGGGGGTCTAATTATGGCCTACTATATGGGTGGGGTTATGACAGTCCACAGGGGGTGGGGCATTGACAGACAGCCTCTATATGACAGTCTTATCCCACAGGGGGTGGATGTCTTCTATCCACAGTCTTCTGGGGTTTTCTACATGGGGGTCTTCTTATCCACAGGGGGGTGGGACAGTCTTATCCACAGGGGGTGGGGTCTTTATCTGTCACAGGGGGGTGGGGCTTATCCACAGGGGGTATATGGCAGTCCACATGGGGGTGGGGCTTGGCAGTCCACAGGGGGTCTTTATGACAGGGGGTGGGGGTTTATCCACAGGGGGGTGGGTTTATCCACAGGGGGGTGGGGTTTATCCACAGGGGGTGACAGGCTTCTATATGACAGGGGGTCTTCTTATCAAGGGGGTCTTCTATCCATGACAGTCTTCTATATGACAGTCTTCTATATGACAGTCTTCTCTATGACAGTCTTCTGAGGTGGGGGTCTTCTATATGACTGTCTTCTCTATCCAGTATTCTACATGACAGTCTTCTATATGGCAGTCTTTCATATGGCAGTCTTCTCTTTGGCAGTCTTCTATATGGGGGTCTATCCACATGACAGTCTTGCTTTATGGACAGTCTTCTGTACGACAGTCTTCTATGACAGTCTTCTCTATGACAGTCTTCTATATGGTCTTATCCACAGTCTTCTGGGGTCGATCCACAGTCTTCTCTTTGGCATCCATATGGCAGTCTTCTATATGACAGTCTTCACTCTAGGGGGTCTTCTATATGACATTCTTCTCGGGGGTCTTCTATGACAGTCTTCTCTATGCCACTTCCATATGACAGTCTTATCCACAGTCTTCTATATGACAGTCTTCTATATGACAGTCTTCTATGGGGTGGGGTGTATGACAGTCCACTAGGGGGGTCTTCTATGGCAGTCCACAGGGGGGTGGGGTTTACAGTCTTCACTATGGGGTTTATCCACAGTCTTCTGGGGTCTTTATCCAGTCTTCTAGGGGGTCTCCTAGGGTGGTTCTATGACAGTCTTATATGACAGTCTTCTGGGGTCTTATCCACAGGGGGTGGTTTATCCAGTCAGGGGGTGGGGGGTTATCCACATGGGGGTCTACTATATGACAGGGGGTGGGGTTTATCCACATGGGGGTGGGGTTTTGATCCACAGGGGTGGGGGTTTATCCATTACAGTTTGAAACTGGGCAGCTTCTATTAAGTCCACACAATGCTGAGCCATTTGTACAAAAGGTCCTCTTGACCCTCACAGTCTTCTCTACTTTATATGACAGTCTTCTATATGACAGTCCCGGCTATCCTTCCTCCAGTCTTTTCTCAGTCTTCTGAGGACAGTATTCTAGACAGTTTCTGGATGTCTTCTCAGTCTTCAAAGGCAGAGGCTGAATTGATCTTCTATATGGCACGCTCCACATAGAGAAAAAAAGTCTTCTAATGACAGTCTTCTGATCTTCATTTCAGACAGTTGTATATGACAGTCTTCTATGACAGTCTTCTATTACAGTCTTCTCCTGACAGTCTTCTATATGGCAGTCTTCATATGACAGTCTTCTATGACAGTTCTCTATATGACAGACAGTCTTCATATGACAGTCTTCTCTATGACAGTCTTCTATATGACAGTCTTCTATATGACAGTCTTCTCTATGACAGTCTTCATATGACAGTCTTCTATATGACAGTCTTCTATATGACAGTCTTCTGTATGGCAGTCTTCTATATGACTGTCTTCTCTATGACAGTATTCCTACACACAGTCTTCTATATGGCAGTCTTCTATATGGCAGTCTTCTTTGGCAGTCTTCTATATGGCAGTCTTCTATATGACAGTCTTCTATGACAGTCTTCTATATGACAGTCTTCTATATGACAGTCTTCTGTATGACAGACAGTCTTCTATATGACAGTCTTCTATATGACAGTCTTCTATGACAGTCTTCTATATGACAGTCTTCTATATGACAGTCTCTTCTATGATGTCTTCTATGGCAGTCTTCTGTATGACAGTCTTCTATATGATCTCTATATGACAGTCTTCTATATGACAGTCTTCTATATGACAGTCTTCTTGGCAGTCTTCTATATGACAGTCTTCTATTTGACAGTCTTCTATTTGACAGTCTTCTATATGACAGTCTTCTATTGACAGTCTTCTGTATGACAGTCTTCTATATGACAGTCTTCTGACATATATGACAGTCTTCTATATGACAGTCTTCTATATTGCAGTCTTCTATATTACAGTCTTCTATTGCAGTCTTCTATAGTCTTCTATGACAGTCTTCTCTATGACAGTCTTATATATGACAGTCTTCTGACAGTCTTTTCTATGACAGTCTTCCTATTACAGCATTCTATGACAGTCTCTATATGACAGTCTTCTCATGACAGTCTCTATATGACAGTCTTCTGTATGACAGTCTACTATATGGCAAAGTCTATATAAGTCTTCTATCTTCTTATGGCAGTCTTCTCAGTCTCATGACAAAATTTACATAGTCTCATATGGCAGTCTTCTATGGCAGTCTCTATATGGCAGTCTTACTATGACAGTCTAATCTATGGCAGTCTTCTATATGACAGTCTTCTATATGGAAGTCTTCTATATGACAGTCTTTTATATGACAGTCTTCTCTTATGACAGTCTTCTATATGACAGTCTTCTCTATGACAGTCTTCTCTATGACAGTCTCATATGGACAGTCTTCTATATGACAGACAGTCTTCTATGATAAACTTCCATGAGACAGTCTTCATATGAGATTAGTCTTCTATGACATTGGTCTTCTCTATGACAGTCTTCTATGGCAGTCTCTTTATGACAGTCTCTTATACGAGAGACAGTCTCTCTATGACAGTCTCATGACAGTCTCATGACAGTCTTCATTTCACAGTCTCTCTCCTGACAGTCTCACTGACAGTCTATATGACAGTCTTCTATATGACAGTCTTCTATATGACAGTCTTCTCTATGACAGTCTTCTATTTGACAGTCTTCTCTATTACAGTCTTCTATATGACAGTCTTCTCTATTACAGTCTTCTATATGACAGTCTTCTATATGACAGTCTTCTCTGACAATCTTCTATATGACAGTCTTCTATATGACAGCCTTCTCTATGACAGTCTTCTCTATTACAGTCTTCTCTGACAGTCTTCTATATGACAGTCTTCTATATGACAGTCTTCTCTATGACAGTCTTATATATGACAGTCTTCTCTGACAGTCTTTTCTATGACAGTCTTCTCTATTACAGTATTCTCTATGACAGTCTTCTATATGACAGTCTTCTATATGGCAGTCTTCTATATGGCAGTCTTCTTTATGGCAGTCTTCTATATGGCAGTCTAATATATGGCAGTCTACTATATGGCAGTCTTCTATATGACAGTCTTCTATATGACAGTCTTCTATATGACAGACAGTCTTCTATATGACAGTCTTCTCTATGACAGTCTTCTCTATGACAGTCTTCATATGACAGTCTCTATGACAGTCCTATATGACAGTCTTCTATATGATAGTCTTCTATATGACAGTCTTCTATGACAGTCTTCTGTATGGCAGTCTTCTATATGACTGTCTTCTCTATGACAGTATTCTACACCTATTGGCCCTATATGGCAGTCTTCTATATGGCAGTCTTCTTGGGGTCTTTATATGGCAGCCCTATATATGACAGCCCTCTTTATGGACAGTCTCACCATAGTCTTCTCTATATGACAGTCTTCCTCTATGACAGTCTCTATATGACAGCCTCTATGACAGTCTTCTATATGACAGACAGTCTTCTATATGACAGTCTTCCATGACAGTCTTCCCATGACATTCTTCTATATGACAGTCTTATATGACAGTCTTCTATATGACAGTCTTCTCTATGACAGTCTTCTGTATGGCAGTCTTCTATATGACTGTCTTCTATGACAGTATTCTACACGACAGTCTTCTATATGGCAGTCTTCTATATGGCAGTCTTCTCTTTGGCAGTCTTCTATATGGCAGTCTTCTATATGACAGTCTTCTTTATGACAGTCTTCTGTACGACAGTCTTCTATATGACAGTCTTCTATGACAGTCTCCTCTATATGACAGTCTCTCTATATGACAGTCTTCTCTATGATCAGTCTTCTGACAGTCTTCCCCCATGACAGTTGGCAGTCTTCTATATGGCAGTCTCTCTATATGACAGTCTTCTCTATGGCAGTCTCTATATGACAGTTCTTGGCAGTCTCATGGCAGTCTTCTCTTATGACAGTCTTCTCTATGCCAGTCTCCTGCATGACAGTCTTCTATATGACAGTCTCTATGACAGTCTTCTGATTAGTCCCATATGACAGTCTCTCTATGACAGTCTCTGTATGACAGTCTCTCTATGGCAGTCTCTCTATGGCAGTCTTCTATATGGGAAGTCTTCTATGACAGTCCTTCTATGGCAGACTTCTATGACAGTCCTCCATATAAGTCTTCTTTATGACAGTCTTCTATATGACAGTCCTCTATGACAGTCTTCTCTATGACAGTCTTCTATATGGCAGTCTTCTCTATTACAGTCTGGAAGTCTGACAGTCTTCCATGGCACATGACAGCCCTATATGATGTCTTCTATATGACAGTCTCTTATATGACAGTCTTCTTATATGGCAGTCTACTATATGATTAGTCTTCTGACAGTCTTCTACATGACAGTCTTCTATTTGACAGTCTTATGGCAGTCTATTACAGTCTTCTATATGACAGTCTTCTCTATTACATATGACAGTCTTCTCTCATATGACAGTCTTCTATATGACAGTCTTCTGACAATCTTCTATATGACAGTCTTCTATATGACAGTCTTCTCTATGACAGTCTTCTATTACAGTCTTCTCTGACAGTCTTCTATATGACAGTCTTCTATATGACAGTCTTCTCTATGACAGTCTTATATATGACAGTCTTCTGACAGTCTTTCTATGACAGTCTTCTCTATTACAGTATTCTCTATGACAGTCTTCTATATGACAGTCTTCTATATGGCAGTCTTCTATATGGCAGTCTTCTTTATGGCAGTCTCTATATGGCAGTCTACTATATGGCAGTCTACTATATGGCAGTCTTCTATATGACGGTCTTCTCTGACAGTCTCTATATGACAGACAGTCTTCTATATGACAGTCTTCTCTATGACAGTCTTCTCTCTATTACAGTCTTCTCTGACAGTCTTCTATATGGCAGTCTTCTATATGACAGTCTTCTATATGACAGTCTTCATATGACAGACAGTCTTCTATATGACAGTCTTCTCTATGACAGTCTTCTATATGACAGTCTTCTATATGATAGTCTTCTCTATGACAGTCTTCTATATGACAGTCTTCTATATGACAGTCTTCTATATGACAGTCTTCTGTATGGCAGTCTTCTATATGACTGTCTTCTCTATGACAGTATTCTACACGACAGTCTCTATATGGCAGTCTCTATATGGCAGTCTTCTCTTTGGCAGTCTTCTATATGGCAGTCTTCTATATGACAGTCTTCTCTATGACAGTCTTCTATATGACAGTCTTCTATATGACAGTCTTCTGTATGACAGACAGTCTTCTATATGACAGTCTTCTCTATGACAGTCTTCTCTATGACAGTCTTCTATATGACAGTCTTCTATATGACAGTCTTCTATATGACAGTCTTCTCTATGACAGTCTTCTGTATGGCAGTCTTCTATATGACTGTCTTCTCTATGACAGTATTCTACACGACAGTCTTCATATGGCAGTCTTCTATATGGCAGTCTTCTCTTTGGCAGTCTTCTATATGGCAGTCTTCTATATGACAGTCTTCTTTATGACAGTCTTCTGTACGACAGTCTTCTATATGACAGTCTTCTCTATGACAGTCTTCTATATGACAGTCTTCTCTATTGCAGTCTTCTATATTGCAGTCTTCTATATTACAGTCTTCTCTATGGCAGTCTTCTATATGGCAGTCTTCTATATGGCAGTCTTCTCTATGACAGTCTTCTCTATGCCAGTCTTCCATATGACAGTCTTCTATATGACAGTCTTCTATATGACAGTCTTCTCTATGACAGTCTTCTCTATGACAGTCTTCTGTATGACAGTCTTCTCTATGGCAGTCTTCTCTATGGCAGTCTTCTATATGGAAGTCTTCTCTATGACAGTCTTCTCTATGACAGTCTTCTCTATGGCAGGCTTCTCTATGACAGTCTTCTATATGGAAGTCTTCTATATGACAGTCTTCTATATGACAGTCTTCTCTATGACAGTCTTCTCTATGACAGTCTTCTCTATGGCAGACAGTCTTCTATATGACAGTCTTCTACATGACAGTCTTCTCTATGACAGTCTTGTCTATGACAGTCTTCTCTATGACAGTCTTCTCTATGACAGTCTTCCATATGACAGTCTTCCGTATATGTGGCAGGGTAGCCTATTTCAGGGTAGCCTAGCCTAGCCTAGGGTAGCCTATTTCAGGGTAGCCTATTTCTACAATTTCTAACCCCATGTTTTCTATAGAATGGGGCAGCAGGGTAGCCTAGTGGTTAGAGCGTTGGACTAGTAACCGGAAGGTTGTTCCTAGACCAGTTAACCCACTGTTCCTAGACCAGTTAACCCACTGTTCCTAGACCAGTTAACCCACTGTTCCTAGACCAGTTAACCCACTGTTCCTAGACCAAGTTCTTAACTGACTTGACCAGATTTAAAAAATGACAGTCTTCTGGGTTTCATTGGGTCTGTCTTTGACTCTCCGTTTCAGTGTGTATCAGTGTGTGTATCAGTGTGCATCAGTGTGTATCAGTGTATCAGTGTGTGTATCAGTGTTTGTATCAGTGTGTATCAGTGTATCAGTGTTCAGTGTATCAGTGTGTGTATCAGTGTGTATCAGTGTGTGTATCAGTGTGTATCAGTGTATCAGTGTGTATCAGTGTGTATCAGTGTGTATCAGTGTGTATCAGTGTGTGTATCAGTGTGTATCAGTGTGTATCAGTGTGTATCAGTGTATCAGTGTGTATCCAGTGTGTCAGTGTGTGTCAGTGTGTATCAGTGTGTATCAGTGTGTATCAGTGTGTGTCAGTGTGTATCAGTGTGTATCAGTGTGTGTGCAGTGTGTCAGTGTGTATCAGTGTGTATCAGTGTGTACTGTGTATCAGTGTGTGTCAGTGTGTATCAGTGTGTGTATCAGTGTGTGTCAGTGTGTCAGTGTGTATCAGTGTGTATCAGTGTGTGTATCAGTGTGTATCAGTGTGTGTATCAGTGTGTATCAGTGTGTGTATCAGTGTGTGTATCAGTGTGTGTATCAGTGTGTAAGTGTATCAGTGTGTGTATCAGTGTGTATCAGTGTATCAGTGTATCAGTGTGTGTATCAGTGTGTATCAGTGTGTGTATCAGTGTGTATATCAGTGTGTATCTGTGTGTATCAGTGTGTGTATCAGTGTGTATCAGTATCAGTGTGTGTATCAGTGTGTGTCAGTGTGTATCAGTGTGTATCCATTTGTGCATCGGTGTGTGTATCAGTGTGTGTGTATCAGTGTATCAGTGTATATCAGTGTGTGTATCAGTGTATCAGTGTCAGTATCAGTGTGTGTATCAGTGTGCATCAGTGTGTATCAGTGCATCAGTGTATCCGTGCATCAGTGTGTGTATCAGTGTATCAGTGTATCAGTGTCAGTGTATCAGTGTGTATCAGTGTGTATCAGTGTATCAGTGTATCAGTGTGTGTATCAGTGTATCAGTGTGTGTATCAGTGTGTATCAGTGTATCAGTGTATCAGTGTGTATCAGTGTGTATATCAGTGTGTCAGTGTGTATCAGTGTGTATCTGTGTGTATCAGTGTGTATCAGTGTGTGTATCAGTGTGTGTCAGTGTGTGTATCAGTGTATATCAGTGTGTGTATCAGTGTGTATCAGTGTGTATCAGTGTGTGTATCAGTGTGTATCAGTGTGTGTATCAGTGTATCAGTGTGTGTATCAGTGTGTATCAGTGTGTATCAGTGTGTATCAGTGTGTATCAGTGTGTATCAGTGTGTGTATCAGTGTGTATCAGTGTGTGTATCAGTGTGTGTAATGTGTATCAGTGTGTGTATCAGTGTGTATCAGTGTGTATCAGTGTGTATCAGTGTGTGTATCAGTGTGTATCAGTGTATATCAGTGTGTATCAGTGTGTATCAGTGTGTGTCAGTGTGTGTATCAGTGTATATCAGTGTGTGTATCAGTGTGTATCAGTGTGTATCAGTGTATCAGTGTGTATCGTGTGTATCAGTGTGTGTATCAGTGTGTATCAGTGTGTATCAGTGTGTATCAGTGTGTATCAGTGTGTATCAGTGTGTATCAGTGTGTGTCAGTGTGTATCAGTGTGTATCAGTATGTGTGTGTCAGTGTGTGTGTATCAGTGTGTATCAGTGTGTGTCAGTGTGTATCAGTGTGTGTATCAGTGTGTATCAGTGTGTATCAGTGTGTGTACCAGTGTGTATCAGTGTGTATCAGTGTGTATCAGTGTGTGTATCAGTGTGCATCAGTGTGTATCAGTGTGTATCAGTGTGTGTATCAGTGTGTATCAGTGTTTGTATCAGTGTGTATCAGTGTGTGTCAGTGTGTATCAGTGTGTATCAGTGTGTATCAGTGTGTGTATCAGTGTGTATCAGTGTGTATCAGTGTATCAGTGTGTATCAGTGTCAGTGTGTATCAGTGTGTATCAGTGTGTGTCATCAGTGTGTATCAGTGTGTATCAGTGTGTGTATCAGTGTGTGTCAATGTGTATCAGTGTGTATCAGTGTGTATCAGTGTGTATCAGTGTGTGTATCAGTGTGTATCAGTGTGTGCATCAGTGTGTGTATCAGTGTGTATCAGTGTGTATCAGTGTGTATCAGTGTGTATCAGTGTGTGTCAGTGTGTGCATCAGTGTGTATCAGTGTGTGTATCAGTGTGTATCAGTGCATCAGTGTATCAGTGTGTGTATCAGTGTGTATCAGTGTGTGTCAGTGTGTATCAGTGTGTATCAGTCAGTGTGTATCAGTGTGTATCAGTGTGTATCAGTTTGTATCAGTGTGTGTGTCAGTGTGTGTATCAGTGTGTATCAGTGTGTATCAGTGTGTATCAGTGTGTGTCAGTGTGTGTGTATCAGTGTGTATATCAGTGTGTATCAGTGTGTGTATCAGTGTGTGTATCAGTGTGTATCAGTGTGTATCAGTGTGTATCAGTGTGTGTATCAGTGTGTATCAGTGTGTGTGTATCAGTGTGTGTCAGTGTGTATCAGTGTGTATCAGTGTGTATCAGTGTGTATCAGTGTGTATCAGTGTGTGTATCAGTGTGTATCAGTGTGTGTATCAGTGTGTATCAGTGTGTATCAGTGTGTATCAGTATCCAGTGTGTATCAGTGTGTATATCAGTGTGTGTATGTATCAGTGTGTGTATCAGTGTGTGTATCAGTGTGTATCAGTGTGTGTATCAGTGTGTGTATCAGTGTATCAGTGTGTGTCAGTGTGTATCAGTGTGTATCAGTGTGTATCAGTGTGTGTATCAGTGTGTATCAGTGTGTATCAGTATGTGTGTCAGTGTGTATCAGTGTGTATCAGTGTGTATCAGTGCATCAGTGTGCATCAGTGTGTGTCAGGTACTCAAAGGCAGTGTCAGTATCAGTGTATCAGTGTGTGTGTCAGTGTGTGTCAGTGTGTATCAGTGTGTATCAGTGTATCAGTGTATCAGTGTGTGTCAGTGTGTATCTGTGTGTATCAGTATGTGTGTCAGTGTATCAGTGTGTGTATCAGTGTATCAGTGTATCAGTGTGTCAGTGTGTGTCAAGTGTGTATCAGTGTGTGTATCAGTGTGTATCAGTGTACCAGTGTATCAGTGTATCAGTGTGTATCAGTGTGTGTCAGTGTGTATATCAGTGTGTGTATCTGTGTGTATCAGTGTGTGTATCAGTGTATCAGTGTGTGTATCAGTGTGTGTCAGTGTGTATCAGTGTGTGCATCAGTGTGTATCAGTGTGTATCAGTGTGTGTATCAGTGTGTGTATCAGTGTGTATCAGTGTGTGCATCAGTGTGTATCAGTGTGTGTACAGTGTGTATCAGTGTGTCATATCAGTGTGCATCAGTGTGTGTATCAGTGTGCATCAGTGTGTATCAGTGTATCAGTGTGTATCAGTGTGTGTCAGTGTTCAATGTGCATCAGTGTGTGTATCAGTGTGTGTATCAGTGTGTATCAGTGTGTGTATCAGTGTGTCAGTGTGTATCAGTGTGTATCAGTGTGTGTATCAGTGTGTATCAGTGTGTGTATCAGTGTATCAGTGTGTGTCAGTGTGTATCAGTGTGTGTGTCAGTGTGTGTATCAGTGTGTAATCAGTGTGTGTATCAGTGTGTATCAGTGTGTGTGTGTGTATCAGTTTGTATCAGTATGTGTCAGTGTATCAGTGTGTATCAGTGTGTATCAGTGTGTATCAGTGTGTGTATCAGTGTGTATCAGTGTGTATCAGTGTGTATCAGTGTGTGTATCAGTGTGTATCAGTGTGTATATCAGTGTGTGTATCTGTGTGTATCAGTGTGTGTATCTGTGTGTATCAGTGTGTGTATCAGTGTGTGTATCAGTGTGTATCAGTGTGTATCATGTGTGTCAATGTATCAGTGTGCATCAGTGTGCATCAGTGTATCAGTGTGTATCAGTGTAAGTGTATCAGTGTTTGTATCAGTGTGTGTATCAGTGTGTATCAGTGTGTATCAGTGTGTATCATGTATCAGTGTGTATCAGTGTGTGCATCAGTGTGTGTATCAAATGTAAAAGGCCAGTGTATGTGTCAGTGTGTGTCAGTGTGTATCAGTGTGTATCAGTGTGTGTATCAGTGTATCAGTGTATCAGTGTGTGTCAGTGTGTATCAGTGTGTATCAGTGTGTATCAGTGTGTGTATCAGTGTATCAGTGTGCATCAGTATGTGTGTCAGTGTGTGTCAGTGTGTATCAGTGTGTATCAGTGTGTATCAGTGTGTGTCAGTGTGTGTCAGTGTGTATCAGTGTGTATCAGTGTGTGTGTCAGTGTGTGTCAGTGTGTATCAGTGCATCAGTGTGTATCAGTGTCAGTGTATCAGTGTGTGTATCAGTGTGTCAGTGTATCAGTGTGTGTATCAGTGTGTATCAGTGTGTGTATCAGTGTGTGTCAATGTGTATCAGTGTGTGTATCAGTGTATCAGTGTGTATCAGTGTGTGTATCAGTGTGTGTATCAGTGTGTGTATCAGTGTATGTATCAGTGTGTGTATCTGTGTGTATCAGTGTGTGTCAGTGTGTGTATCAGTGTGTGTATCAGTGTGTGTATCAGTGTTTGTATCAGTGTGTATCAGTGTGTATCAGTGTATCAGTGTGTATCAGTGTATATCAGTGTGTATCAGTGTATCAGTTGTGTGTGTGTATCAGTGTATGTGTCAGTGTGTATCAGTGTGTATCAGTGTGTGTCAGTGTGTATCAGTGTGTATCAGTGTGTATCAGTGTGTATCAGTGTGTGTATCAGTGTGTATCAGTTTGTATCAGTATGTGTGTCAGTGTGTGTCAGTGTGTATCAGTGTGTATCAGTGTATCAGTGTGTATATCAGTGTGTGTCTGTAGTGTATCAGTGTGTGTATCAGTGTGTGTGTGCAGTGTGTGTCAGTGTGTACAGTGTGTATCAGTGTGTATCAGTGTGCAGTGTGTATCAGTGTGTGTATCAGTGTGTATCAGTGTGTGTGTGCATCAGTGTGTATCAGTGTGTATCAGTGTGTATCAGTGTGTATCAGTGTGTGTATCAGTGTGTATCAGTGTGTGTCAGTGTGTATCAGTGTGTGTATCAGTGTGTATCAGTGTGTATCAGTGTGTATCAGTCAGTGTGTATCAGTGTGTATCAGTGTGTGTGCATCAGTGTGCATCAGTGTGCATCAGTGTGTGCATCAGTGTGTGTCATCAGTGCATCAGTGTTTGTATCAGTGTACCACCAGTGCATCAGTCAGTGTATCAGCGTGTGTATCAGTGTGTATCAGTGTGTATCAGTATCAGTGTGTCAGTGTGTACTGTATGTGTCAGTGTATCAGTGTATCAGTGTGTGTCAGTGTGTGTCAGTGTGTATCAGTGTATCAGTGTGCATCAGTGTGTAATTGTGTGTATCAGTGTGTACTCAGTGTGTATCAGTGTGTATCAGTGTGTGTCAGTATGTGTCAGTGCATCAGTGTGTGTCAGTGTGTATCAGTGTATCAGTGTGTGTCAGTATGTGTCAGTGTATCAGTGTGTATCAGTGTGTGTGTCAGTGTGTGTCAGTGTGTATCAGTGTGTGTATCAGTGTGTATCAGTGTGTGTCAGTGTGTATCAGTGTGTATCAGTGTGTATCAGTGTGTATCAGTATCAGTGTGTGTATCAGTGTGTATCAGTCAGTGTTGTATCAGTGTGTGTATCAGTGTGTGTCAGTGTGTATCAGTGTGTATCAGTGTGTATCAGTGTGTATCAGTGTGTGTCAGTGTGTATCAGTGTGTATCAGTGTGTGTATCAGTGTGTGTGTCAGTGTGTATCAGTGTGTATCAGTGTGTATCAGTGTGTGTCAGTGTGTATCAGTGTGTGTATCAGTGTGTATCAGTGTGTGTAGTGTGTATCAGTGTGTATCAGTGTGTATCAGTGTGTATCAGTGTGTGTATCAGTGTGTATCAGTGTGTGTCAGTGTGTATCAGTGTCAGTGTATCAGTGTATCAGTGTGTATCAGTGTGTATCAGTGTATCAGTGTGTATCAGTGTGTGTATCCAGTGTGTGTATCAGTGTATCAGTGTGTATCAGTGTGTATCAGTGTGTGTATCAGTGTGTGTATCAGTGTGTCTGTGTGTATCAGTGTGTATCAGTCAGTGTGTGTCAGTGTGTATCAGTGTGTAGTCAGTGTGTATCAGTGTGTGTATCAGTGTGTATCAGTGTGTATCAGTGTGTATCAGTGTGTATCAGTGTGTATCAGTGTGTATCAGTGTGTGTATCAGTGTGTATCAGTGTGTATATCAGTGTGTGTATCAGTGTGTATCAGTGTGTGTATCAGTGTGTATCAGTGTGTATCAGTGTGTATCAGTGTGTATCAGTGTATATCAGTGTGTGTCAGTGTGTATCAGTGTGTATCAGTGTGTGTATCAGTGTGTATCAGTGTGTATCAGTGTGTCAGTGTGTATCAGTGTCAGTGTATCAGTGTGTATCAGTGTGTATCAGTGTGTGTCAGTGTGTATCAGTGTATCAGTGTATCAGTGTGTGTATCAGTGTGTGTATCAGTGTGTGTATCAGTGTGTGTATCAGTGTGTGTATCAGTGTGTATCAGTGTGTGTATCAGTGTGTATCAGTGTGTGTATCAGTGTGTGTATCAGTGTGTATCAGTGTGTATCAGTGTGTGTATCAGTGTGTATCAGTGTATCAGTGTGTATCAGTGTGTCAGTGTGTGTCAGTGTGTATCAGTGTGTGTCAGTGTGTGTCAGTGTGTATCAGTGTGTGTCAGTGTGTGTATCAGTGTGTATCAGTGTATCAGTGTATCAGTGTGTGTCAGTGTATCAGTGTGTGTATCAGTGTGTATCAGTGTGTACAGTGTGTATCAGTGTGTATCAGTGTGTGTATCAGTGTGTATCAGTGTGTATCAGTGTGTATCAGTGTGTGTATCAGTGTGTGTATCAGTGTGTATCAGTGTGTATCAGTGTGTATCAGTGTGTGTATCAGTGTGTATCAGTGTGTATCAGTGTGTGTATCAGTGTGTGTATCAGTGTGTGTATCAGTGTGTGTATCAGTGTGTATCAGTGTGTATCAGTGTGTATCAGTGTGTGTGTATCAGTGTGTATCAGTGTGTATCAGTGTGTATCAGTGTGTGTATCAGTGTGTATCAGTGTGTATCAGTGTGTGTCAGTGTGTGTCAGTGTGTGTATCAGTGTGTATCAGTGTGTATCAGTGTGTGTCAGTGTGTATCAGTGTGTATCAGTGTGTATCAGTGTGTATCAGTCAGTGTGTGTCAGTGTGTATCAGTGTGTGTGTATCAGTGTGTATCAGTGTGTGTATCAGTGTGTATCAGTGTGTGTATCAGTGTGTATCAGTGTGTATCAGTGTGTGTATCAGTGTGTATCAGTGTGTGTCAGTGTGTGTATCAGTGTGTCAATGTGTATCAGTGTGTGTATCAGTGTGTGTATCAGTGTGTATCAGTGTATCAGTGTATATCAGTGTGTATCAGTGTGTGTATCAGTGTGTGTATCAGTGTGTATATCAGTGTGTGTATCAGTGTGTATCAGTGTGTGTATCAGTGTGTATCAGTGTGTATCAGTGTGTATCAGTGTGTATCAGTGTGTGTCAGTGTGTATCAGTGTGTATCAGTGTGTGTATCAGTGTGTATCAGTGTGTATCAGTGTGTATCAGTGTGTATCAGTGTGTGTATCAGTGTGTGTATCAGTGTGTGTATCAGTGTGTATCAGTGTCAGTGTGTATCAGTGTGTATCAGTGTGTATCAGTGTGTATCAGTGTGTGTCAGTGTGTATCAGTGTGTATCAGTGTGTGTATCAGTGTGTGTGTGTATCAGTGTGTATCAGTGTGTGTATCAGTGTGTATCAGTGTGTGTATCAGTGTGTGTATCAGTGTGTGTCAGTGTGTGTATCAGTGTGTATCAGTGTGTGTGTATCAGTGTGTGTATCAGTGTGTATAGTGTGTGTCAGTGTGTGTCAGTGTGTATCAGTGTGTATCAGTGTGTGTATCAGTGTATCAGTGTGTGTGTATCAGTGTGTGTATCAGTGTGTATCAGTGTGTACTGTGTGTGTCAGTGTGTATCAGTGTGTGTATCAGTGTGTATCAGTGTGTGTATCAGTGTGTATCAGTGTGTGTCAGTGTGCATCAGTGTGTATCAGTGTGTGTATCAGTGTGTATATCAGTGTGTGTATCAGTGTGTATCAGTGTATCAGTGTGTATCAGTGTGTGTATCAGTGTGTATCAGTGTGTATCAGTGTGTGTATCAGTGTGTGTCAGTGTGTATCAGTGTGCATGTGTATCAGTGTGTGTATCAGTGTGTATCAGTGTGTGTATCAGTGTGTGTCAGTGTGTATCAGTGTGTGTATCAGTGTGTATCAGTGTGTATCAGTGTGTATATCAGTGTGTGTCAGTGTGTATCAGTCAGTGTGTGTATCAGTGTGTGTCAGTGTGTGTATCAGTGTGTGTGTATCAGTGTGTATCAGTGTGTATCAGTGTGTATCAGTGTGTATCAGTGTGTGTATCAGTGTGTGTGTCAGTGTGTATCAGTGTGTGTATCAGTGTGTATCAGTGTGTGTATCAGTAGTGTGTATCAGTGTATATCAGTGTGTATCAGTGTATATCAGTGTGTGTATCAGTGTGTATCAGTGTGTATCAGTGTGTGTGTCAGTGTGTGTATCAGTGTGTCAGTGTGTATCAGTGTGTGTATCAGTGTGTGTCAGTGTTTGTATCAGTGTGTATCAGTGTGTATCAGTGTGTATCAGTGTGTGTATCAGTGTGTATCAGTGTGTATCAGTGTGTGTATCAGTGTGTATCATCAGTGTATCTGTCAGTGTGTGTATCAGTGTGTATCAGTGTGTATATCAGTGTGTGCATCAGTGTGTATCAGTGTGTATCAGTGTGTATCAGTGTGTGTATCAGTGTGTGTATCAGTGTGTATCAGTGTGTATCAGTGTGTATCAGTGTGTGTATCAGTGTGTATCAGTGTGTATCAGTGTGTATATCAGTGTGTATCAGTGTGTATCAGTGTGTGTGTCAGTGTGTGTCAGTGTGTATCAGTGTGTGTATCAGTGTGTATCAGTGTGTGTCAGTGTGTCAGTGTGTATCAGTGTGTATCAGTGTGTGTATCAGTGTGTATCAGTGTGTGTATCAGTGTGTGTCAGTGTGTATCAGTGTGTGTATCAGTGTGTATCAGTGTGTGTATCAGTGTGTACAGTGTATCAGTGTGTATCAGTGTGTGTATCAGTGTGCAGTGTGTATATCAGTGTGTATCAGTATGTATCCCCCCTATCAGTGTGTATCAGTGTGTGTAGCAGTGTGTATCAGTGTGTGTATCAGTGTGTGTATCAGTGTGTATCAGTGTGTGTATCAGTGTATCAGTGTATCCAGTGTGTATCATTGCATCAGTGTATATCAGTGTGTGTATCAGTGTGTATATCAGTGTGTATCAGTGTGTATTGTGTATCAGTGTGTGTATCAGTGTGTGTATCAGTGTGTGTATCAGTGTGTATCAGTGTGTGTATCAGTGTGTATCAGTGTGTAAATATCAGTGTGTATCAGTGTGTATCAGTGTGTGTATCCCCAGTGTGTGTATCAAAATGCAGTGTGCCAGTGTGTATCAGTGTGCATCAGTGTGTGTATCAGTGTGTATCAGTGTCAGTGTGTATCAGTGTGTATCAGTGTGTGTATCAGTGTGTATCAGTGTGTATCAGTGTGTGTATCAGTGTGTATCAGTGTATCAGTGTGTGTATCCCCAGTGTGTATCAGTGTGTAAGTGCATCAGTGTGTGTATCAGTGTGTGTCAGTGTGTGTCAGTGTGTATCAGTGTGTATCAGTGTGTATCAGTGTGTCTCAGTGTGTATCAGTGCATCAGTGTGTGTATCTATCAGTGTGTATCAGTGTGTCAGTATCAGTGTGTGTCAGTGTGTATCAGTGTGTATCAGTGTGTATGTGTGTGTATCCGTGTGTGTGTACAGTGTGTGTATCAGTGTGTATCAGTGTGTATCAGTCCAGTGTAAGTGTGTAAAGTGTGTATCAGTGCACATTGAGTCTCTTGTATCAGTGTGTATAGTGTGTCTTGTGGAATCATTTAGTGATCTGTGTTTAAAGAACCCCAAAAAATTGCCCCCAAAAAAGCATTGCCCCGCCAAAATGATTGCCCCCGCAAAATCATTGCCCCCCAAAAATGCATTGCCCCCCCAAAAATCATTGCCCCCCACAGGGGACATTGCCCCCCAAAGACATTGCCCCCCACAAAGGTGGGGTTGTATCCACAGGGGGTGGATCATTTAGGGTCTATCTACTTTATCCAAGGGGTGGGGTCATTATAACATTTATGCAAGGAATGATACATTAAATAACACCACAGGGGGGATACATTTTATCCACAGGGGGTGGGGTTTATCCACAGGGGGTGGGGTTTATCCACAGGGGGTGGGGTTTATCCACAGGGGGTGGGGTTTATCCACAGGGGGTGGGTTTATCCACAGGGGGTGGGGTTTATCCACAGGGGGTGGGGTTTATCCACAGGGGTGGGGTTTATCCACAGGGGGGTGGGGTTTATCCACAGGGGGTGGGGTTTATCCACAGGGGGGTGGGGTTTATCCACAGGGGGTGGGGTTTATCCACAGGGGGTGGGGTTTATCCACAGGGGGTGGGGTTTATCCACAGGGGGGTGGGGCTTATCCACAGGGAGGTGGGGTTTATCCACAGGGGGTGGGGTTTATCCACAGGGGGTGGGGTTTATCCACAGGGGGTGGGGTTTATCCACAGGGGGTGGGGTTTATCCACAGGGGGTGGGGTTTATCCACAGGGGGGTGGGGTTTATCCACAGGGGGGTGGGGGCTTATCCCCAGGGGGGTGGGGTTTATCCACAGGGGGGTGGGGTTTATCCACAGGGGGTGGGGTTTATCCACAGGGGGTGGGGTTTATCCACAGGGGGTGGGGTTTATCCACAGGGGGTGGGGTTTATCCACAGGTGGGGGGGATCCATAGGGGGTGGGGTTTATCCACAGGGGGTGGGGTTTATCCACAGGGGGTGGGGTTTATCCACAGGGGGTGGGGGGTTATCCACAGGGGGTGGGGGGTTATCCACAGGGGGTGGGTTTATCCACAGGGGGTGGGGTTTATCCACAGGGGGTGGGGTTTATCCACTTGAAACTGGGCAGCTCATTAAACCACACAATGCTGAGCCATTTGTACAAAAGGTCCTCTTCCCCTCACCTTCTCTCTACTTTAGGTGAAATTACCCTCGGGCTATCCTTCCTCCTGCTCGCCTGAGGACCACTTCAGACATTCTGCCTCGCTGACAAAGGCAGAGGCTGAACATCCTAACGAACGTTTATAGAGAAAATACAGGCTTTCTGATCTTCATTTCACTGTTGTGCTGTTCTGCACGGCAGTCTTCTATGACAGTGTTCTCTATGACAGTCTTCTATGACAGTCTTCTCTGTGACAGTCTTCTATGACAGTCTTCTATGACAGTCTTCTCTATGACAGTCTTCTCTATGGTCAGTCTTCTATGACAGTCTTCTATATGACAGTCTTCTATATGACAGTCTTCTGACAGTCTTCTCTATGACAGTCTTATATATGACAGTCTTCTATATGACAGTCTTCTCTGACAGTCTTCTATATGACAGTCTTCTCTATGACAGTCTTCTCTATGACAGTCTTCTCTATGACAGTCTTCTCTATGACAGTCTTCTCTATGACAGTCTTCTCTATGACAGTCTTCTATATGACAGTCTTCTATATGACAGTCTTCTCTATGACAGTCTTCTCTATGACAGTCTTCTCTATGACAGTCTTCTATATGACAGTCTTCTCTGACAATCTTCTATATGACAGTCTTCTATATGACAGTCTTCTCTATGACAGTCTTCTCTATTACAGTCTTCTCTGACAGTCTTCTATATGACAGTCTTCTATATGACAGTCTTCTCTATGACAGTCTTATATATGACAGTCTTCTCTATTACAGTATTCTCTATGACAGTCTTCTATATGACAGTCTTCTATATGGCAGTCTTCTATATGGCAGTCTTCTATATGGCAGTCTACTATATGGCAGTCTACTATAAGGCAGTCTTCTCTATCTTCTCTATGGCAGTCTTCTCTATGACAGTCTTCTATATGACAGTCTTCTATATGGCAGTCTTCTATATGGCAGTCTTCTTTATGGCAGTCTTCTATATGGCAGTCTTCTATATGGCAGTCTACTATATGGCAGTCTTCTATATGACAGTCTTCTATATGACAGACAGTCTTCTATATGACAGTCTTCTCTATGACAGTCTTCTATATGACAGTCTTCTATATGACAGTCTTCTCTATGACAGTCTTCTCTATGACAGTCTTCTATATGACAGTCTTCTATATGACAGACAGTCTTCTATATGACAGTCTTCTCTATGACAGTCTTCTATATGACAGTCTTCTATATGACAGTCTTCTCTATGACAGTCTTCCATATGACAGTCTTCTATATGACAGTCTTCTCTATGACAGTCTTCTGTATGGCAGTCTTCTATACGACAGTCTTCTATATGACAGTCTTCCATATGACAGTCTTCTATATGACAGTCTTCCATATGACAGTCTTCTATATGACAGTCTTCTACAAGGCAGTCTTCTATATGACAGTCTTCTACAAGGCAGTCTTCTATATGACAGTCTTCTATATGACAGTCTTCTACAAGGCAGTCTTCTATATGACAGTCTTCTATATGACAGTCTTCTCTATGACAGTCTTCTGTATGGCAGTCTTCTATATGACTGTCTTCTGTGTCTTCTGGCAGTCTTCTATATGACTGTCTTCTCTATGACAGTATTCACTATGACAGTCTTCTACAGTCTTCTATATGGCAGTCTTCTCTTTGGCAGTCTTCTATATGGCAGTCTTCTATATGACAGTCTTCTTTTATGATCTTCTGTACGCAGTCTTCTATATGACAGTCTTCTTTATGACAGTCTTCTATATGTCTTCTATCATGACAGTCTTCTCTTTGCAGTCTTCTATGACAGTCTTCTATGACAGTCTTCTATATGATCTTCTGGCAGTCTTATCGACAGTCTTCTCTATGACAGTCTTCTGTCAGTCTTCTATATGACAGTCTTCTTTTGGCAGTCTTCTATATGGCAGTCTTCTATATGACAGTCTTCTCTATATGACAGTCTTCTCTATGGCAGTCTTCTATATGGAAGTCTTCTCTGACTTCTCTATGTCTTCTGTACAGTCTTCTATATGGCAGTCTTCTATATGACAGTCTTCTCTATGACAGTCTTCTCTATGACAGTCTTCTGTATGACAGTCTTCTCTATGACAGTCTTCTCTATGGCAGTCTTCTATATGGCAGACAGTCTTCTCTATGACAGTCTTCTCTATGACAGTCTTCTCTGCATGACAGTCTTCTCTATGATAGTCTTCTATATGACAGTCTTCTATATGACAGTCTTCTATATGACAGTCTTCTCTATGACAGTCTTCTCTATGACAGTCTTCTCTATGACAGTCTCTTACAGTCTTCTATGACAGTCTTCTATGACAGTCTTCTCTATGGAAGTCTTGTCTATGACAGTCTTCTCTCTATGACAGTCTTCTATATGACAGTCTTCTATATGACAGTCTTCTCTGACAGTCTTCTATATGACAGTCTTCACCATATGACAGTCTTGTCGTATATGACAGTCTTCTCTATGACAGTCTTCTAGCCTAGGACAGTCTTCTCTATGGTAGACAGTCTTCTATATGACATCTTCTAACAGGGTAGCCTATTTCCAGGGTATGACAGTCTTGCAGCAGGGTAGCCTATGACATTTCTTATGACAGTCTTCTATATGACAGTCTGGGCAGCTAGTAACCTAGTGGTTAAGGTTGTTAGTAACCTGACAGTCTTAACCCACTGTTCCTAGACCAGTTAACCCACTGTTCCTAGACCAGTTAACCCACTGTTCTCCAGTTAACCCACTGTTCCTAGACCAAGTTCTTAACTGACTGACCAGATTTCCAAATGACAGTCTTCTGTTTCATTGGGTCTGTCTTTGACTCTGCGTTTCAATGTTAATTAACCTGTCCACTACTTTTCAATAACAAGGTAATTCAAAATTTGAAACAATGCTCAGTACAGTCTTGTCCTGTGAAACAATTGGTTAGAGAAGTTGCTCTATAATTATGTCTTTCCTATGGTTAGAAAGGTGGATCCATAATTAGAGGTCTTGTCCTGTGCCCCCTGGTTAGAGAGGTAGCTCTGTAATTAGATAGATCTTGTCCTGTGCCCCCTGGTTAGAGAGGTGGCTCCATAATTAGAGAGATCTTGTCCTGTGCCCCCTGGTTAGAGAGGTGGCTCCATAATTAGATAGGTCTTGTCCTGTGCCCCCTGGTTAGAGAGGTGGCTCCATAATTAGATAGATATTGTCCTGTGCCCCCTGGTTAGAGAGGTAGCTCTGTAATTAGAGAGATATTGTCCTGTGCCCCCTGGTTAGAGAGGTGGCTCCATAATTAGAGAGATCTTGTCCTGTGCCCCCTGGTTAGAGAGGTGGATCCATAATTAGAGGTCTTGTCCTGTGCCCAAAGTTAGAGAGGTGGATCCATAAGTAGAGGTCTTGTCCTGTGCCCCCTGGTTAGAGAGGTAGCTCCATAATTATAGATCTTGTCCTGTGCCCCCTGGTTAGAGAGGTGGCTCCATAATTAAAGAGATCTTGTCCTGTGCCCCCTGGTTAGAGAGGTGGATCCATAATTATAGATCTTGTCCTGTGCCCCCTGGTTAGAGAGGTGGCTCCATAATTAAAGAGATCTTGTCCTGTGCCCCCTGGTTAGAGAGGTGGATCCATAATTAGAGGTCTTGTCCTGTGCCCCCTGGTTAGAGAGGTGGCTCCATAATTAAAGAGATCTTGTCCTGTGCCCCCTGGTTAGAGAGGTGGCTCCATAATTATAGATCTTGTCCTGTGCCCCCTGGTTAGAGAGGCTCCATAATTAAAGATCTTGTCCTGTGCCCCCTGGTTAGATTTGACCATAATTATAGATCTTGTCCTGTGCCCCCTGGTTAGAGAGGTGGCTCCATAATTAATAGATCTTGTCCTGTGCCCCTGGTTAGAGAGGTGGCTCCATAATTAGAGAGATATTGTCCTGTGCCCCTGGTTAGAGAGGTAGCTCTGTAATTAGAGAGATATTGTCCTGTGCCCCTGGTTAGAGAGGTGGATCCATAATTAGAGGTCTTGTCCTGTGCCCCCTGGTTAGAGAGGTGGATCCATAATTAGAGGTCTTGTCCTGTGCCCCCTGGTTAGAGAGGTGGCTCCATAATTAGATAGATCTTGTCCTGTGCCCCCTGGTTAGAGAGGTGGCTCCATAATTAAAGAGATCTTGTCCTGTGCCCCCTGGTTAGAGAGGATCGCTCCATAATTAGAGGTCTTGTCCTGTGCCCCCTGGTTAGAGAGGTGGCTCCATAATTAAAGAGCTCTTGTCCTGTGCCCGCTGGTTAGAGAGGTGGCTCCATAATTAGAGAGGCCTTGTCCTGTGCCCCCTGGTTAGAGAGGTGGCTCCATAATTATAGATCTTGTCCTGTGCCCCCTGGTTAGAGAGGTAGCTCTGTAATTAGAGATATATTGTCATGTGCCCCCTGGTTCGAGGGGTGGATCCATAATTAGAGGTCTTGTCCTGTGCCCCCTGGTTAGAGAGGTGGCTCCATAATTAAAGAGATCTTGTCCTGTGCCCCCTGGTTAGAGAGGTGGATCCATAATTATAGGTCTTGTCCTGTGCCCCCTGGTTAGAGAGGTAATAATTAGAAGAGATCTTGTCCTGTGCCCCTGGTTAGAGAGGTGGCTCCATAATTAGATAGATCTTGTCCTGTGCCCCTGGTTAGAGAGGTAGCTCCATAATTAGAGATTGTCCTGTGCCCCCTGGTTAGAGAGGTGGCTCTGTAATTAGAGAGATATTGTCCTGTGCCCCTGGTTAGAGAGGTGGCTCCATAATTAGAGAGATATTGTCCTGTGCCCCTGGTTAGAGAGGTGGCTCTGTAATTAGATAGATATTGTCCTGTGCCCCCTGGTTAGAGAGGGCTCCATAATTAGAGAGATATTGTCCTGTGCCCCTGGTTAGAGGGTAGCTCTGTAATTAGAGGATATTGTCCTGTGCCCCCTGGTTAGAGAGGTGGCTCCATAATTAGAGAGGTATTGTCCTGTGCCCGCTGGTTAGAGAGGTGGCTCCATAATTAGATAGATATTGTCCTGTGCCCCCTGGTTAGAGAGGTGGATCCATAATTAGAGGTCTTGTCCTGTGCCCCCTGGTTAGAGAGGTGGCTCCATAATTAGAGGTCTTGTCCTGTGCCCCCTGGTTAGAGAGGTGGCTCCATAATTAAAGAGATCTTGTCCTGTGCCCGCTGGTTAGAGAGGTGGCTCCATAATTAGAGGTCTTGTCCTGTGCCCCCTGGTTAGAGGGGTGGATCCATAATTAGAGGTCTTGTCCTGTGCCCCCTGGTTAGAGAGGTGGCTCCATAATTAAAGAGATCTTGTCCTGTGCCCCCTGGTTAGAGAGGTGGCTCCATAATTATAGATCTTGTCCTGTGCCCCCTGGTTAGAGAGGTGGCTCCATAATTAAAGAGATCTTGTCCTGTGCCCCCTGGTTAGAGAGGTGGATCCATAATTATAGATCTTGTCCTGTGCCCCCTGGTTAGAGAGGTGGCTCCATAATTAAAGAGATCTTGTCCTGTGCCCCCTGGTTAGAGAGGTGGCTCCATAATTAGAGAGATATTGTCCTGTGCCCCCTGGTTAGAGAGGTAGCTCTGTAATTAGAGAGATATTGTCCTGTGCCCCCTGGTTAGAGAGGTGGATCCATAATTAGAGGTCTTGTCCTGTGCCCCCTGGTTAGAGAGGTGGATCCATAATTAGAGGTCTTGTCCTGTGCCCCCTGGTTAGAGAGGTGGCTCCATAATTAGATAGATCTTGTCCTGTGCCCCCTGGTTAGAGAGGTGGCTCCATAATTAAAGAGATCTTGTCCTGTGCCCCCTGGTTAGAGAGGATCGCTCCATAATTAGAGGTCTTGTCCTGTGCCCCCTGGTTAGAGAGGTGGCTCCATAATTAAAGAGCTCTTGTCCTGTGCCCGCTGGTTAGAGAGGTGGCTCCATAATTAGAGAGGCCTTGTCCTGTGCCCCCTGGTTAGAGAGGTGGCTCCATAATTATAGATCTTGTCCTGTGCCCCCTGGTTAGAGAGGTAGCTCTGTAATTAGAGAGATCTTGTCCTGTGCCCCCTGGTTAGAGAGGTGGCTCCATAAGAGGTATTGTCCTGTGCCCCCTGGTTAGAGAGGTAGCTCTGTGATTAGAGATATATTGTCATGTGCCCCCTGGTTCGAGGGGTGGATCCATAATTAGAGGTCTTGTCCTGTGCCCCCTGGTTAGAGAGGTGGCTCCATAATTAGAGAGATCTTGTCCTGTGCCCCCTGGTTAGAGAGGTGGATCCATAATTATAGGTCTTGTCCTGTGCCCCCTGGTTAGAGAGGTGGCTCCATAATTAGAGAGATCTTGTCCTGTGCCCCCTGGTTAGAGGGGTGGCTCCATAATTAGATAGGTCTTGTCCTGTGCCCCCTGGATAGAGAGGTGGCTCCATAAGAGGTATTGTCCTGTGCCCCCTGGTTAGAGAGGTAGCTCTGTAATTAGAGAGATATTGTCCTGTGCCCCCTGGTTAGAGAGGTGGCTCCATAATTAGAGAGATATTGTCCTGTGCCCCCTGGTTAGAGAGGTAGCTCTGTAATTAGAGAGATATTGTCCTGTGCCCCCTGGTTAGAGAGGTGGCTCCATAATTAGAGAGATATTGTCCTGTGCCCCCTGGTTAGAGAGGTAGCTCTGTAATTAGAGAGATATTGTCCTGTGCCCCCTGGTTAGAGAGGTGGCTCCATAATTAGAGAGGTATTGTCCTGTGCCCGCTGGTTAGAGAGGTGGCTCCATAATTAGATAGATATTGTCCTGTGCCCCCTGGTTAGAGAGGTGGATCCATAATTAGAGGTCTTGTCCTGTGCCCCCTGGTTAGAGAGGTGGCTCCATAATTAGAGGTCTTGTCCTGTGCCCCCTGGTTAGAGAGGTGGCTCCATAATTAAAGAGATCTTGTCCTGTGCCCGCTGGTTAGAGAGGTGGCTCCATAATTAGAGGTCTTGTCCTGTGCCCCCTGGTTAGAGGGGTGGCTCCATAAGAGGTATTGTCCTGTGCCCCCTGGTTAGAGAGGTGGCTCCATAATTAAAGAGATCTTGTCCTGTGCCCGCTGGTTAGAGAGGTGGCTCCATAATTAGATAGATCTTGTCCTGTGCCCCCTGGTTAGAGAGGTGGCTCCATAATTAAAGAGATCTTGTCCTGTGCCCCCTGGTTAGAGAGGTGGCTCCATAATTAAAGAGATCTTGTCCTGTGCCCCCTGGTTAGAGAGGTGGCTCCATAATTATAGGGCCCTGTCCTGTGCCCCCTGGTTAGAGAGATATTGTCCTGTGCCCCCTGGTTAGAGAGGTAGCTCTGTAATTAGAGAGATATTGTCCTGTGCCCCCTGGTTAGAGAGGTGGATCCATAATTAGAGGTCTTGTCCTGTGCCCCCTGGATAGAGAGGTAGCTCTGTAATTAGAGAGATATTGTCCTGTGCCCCCTGGTTAGAGAGGTGGCTCCATAATTAGAGGTATTGTCCTGTGCCCCCTGGTTAGAGAGGTGGATCCATAATTAGAGAGGTACTGTCCTGTGCCCCCTGGTTAGAGAGGTGGATCCATAATTATAGGTCTTGTCCTGTGCCTCCTGGTTAGAGAGGTGGCTCCATAATTAGAGAGGTATTGTCCTGTGCCCCCTGGTTAGAGAGGTGGCTCCATAATTAGAGAGATATTGTCCTGTGCCCCCTGGTTAGAGAGGTGGATCCATAATTAGAGGTCTTGTCCTGTGCCCCCTGGTTAGAGAGGTGGATCCATAATTAGAGGTCTTGTCCTGTGCCCCCTGGTTAGAGAGGTGGATCCATAATTAGAGGTCTTGTCCTGTGCCCCCTGGTTAGAGAGGTGGATCCATAATTATGGGTCTTGTCCTGTGCCTCCTGGTTAGAGAGGTGGCTCCATAATTAGAGAGGTATTGTCCTGTGCCCCCTGGTTAGAGAGGTGGCTCCATAATTAGAGAGATATTGTCCTGTGCCCCCTGGTTAGAGAGGTGGATCCATAATTATAGGTCTTGTCCTGTGCCTCCTGGTTAGAGAGGTGGCTCCATAATTAGAGAGGTATTGTCCTGTGCCCCCTGGTTAGAGAGGTGGCTCCATAATTAGAGAGATATTGTCCTGTGCCCCCTGGTTAGAGAGGTGGATCCATAATTAGAGGTCTTGTCCTGTGCCCCCTGGTTAGAGAGGTGGATCCATAATTAGAGAGTCTTGTCCTGTGCCCCTGGTTAGTTTGTCCTGTGCCCCTGGTTAGAGAGGTGGCTCCATAATTAGAGAGGTCTTGTCCTGTGCCCCCTGGTTAGAGAGGTGGATCCATAATTAGAGGTCTTGTCCTGTGCCCCCTGGTTAGAGAGGTGGCTCCATAATTAGAGAGGTATTGTCCTGTGCCCCCTGGTTAGAGAGGTGGCTCCATAATTAGAGAGGTCTTGTCCTGTGCCCCCTGGTTAGAGAGGTGGCTCCATAATTAGAGAGGTATTGTCCTGTGCCCCCTGGTTAGAGAGGTGGATCCATAATTAGAGGGTATTGTCCTGTGCCCCTGGTTAGAATTAGAATTAGAGGTCTTGTCCTGTGCCCCCTGGTTAGAGA